>NC_069501.1:655386055-655556055 GCF_027579735.1 Bombina bombina | reverse complement strand
TTCAAAGTCATTCCAATCCTCATGAAACTATGCAGGTACCTACTTTTAGTCACAATTCAACAGTTTATGCCAAATAAGAACCTGCTATAATCAGACCGTTATTCTAACCCATTAGAAAAAAACAAACACTTTTTGAGGATTTTTCTTTCATACAGTTAGTGAGAGTCCACAATCCATTACTCCTGGGAATTACTCTTCCTTACCACTTGGAGAAGGCAAAGATTCCCAAACCCATGTACCTCAGTCTTTACTTTGCCTCCGCTGTAGGTGGTTGAGGAATGAAAACATGCTTTTTATTCTTCAGAGAGATGGGTTCTCAGTCTATATTGAAGCCTGGTTTCCCCTCAGATTACAGTGCTTGTCAGAGGGAGGAATATGGGGTATGGTTTGTGGCTCTTTTTTTTTGCCTAATGGGAAATCTGTCACAGACCCTCGATAATTGGTGCATGGGACTTGTGTTTTGCCTCCCTCTATGTATCTACAGTATACTCCCATTCCATAAACTCTGCTGATATGTTTCAGTACTGGTTTGGCTGTCTACTGGTTGTTTGCAGGTGGATTAGTGTCTATTGGTAAGTATAATTTTTTAAACATTTAGACACTCTATATCCTTGTTATGGGCATTTATTGTTTTTATATATATATATATATATATATATATATATATATATCCGTATTGTGCCGAATATAGGCCGCACCTGATTATAGGCCGTACCCTTAAAGTTTGGTGCCATTTTGAAGAAATGTAGTTTTAAAGAAAATATGCACATTAGTTGAACAAGCTGCAATGTTTGCAAGTGATAGAGACCTGGATTCCCAAATGTGCAAGCAATGAGGGCCAATGCAGGGTGCTAGCTCCCAGGGGATCCTTTTCCACTTTCCCAAGAGTATAGAATATAACATAGGAAAGATGCTGCACTCCTTAGTACTGTAATTTCAAATGTGAAAAAACCTTTATTCAACCATTACAGCTTTAATGGCTGAATAAAGGCTTTTTTCACATTTGAAATCACCAGCACTAAGGAGTACAGAATCTTTCCTTTGTTTTATTTTAACATATTGTATTAAAGCAATTTTTTATTTATTTTAGCAGGTATGATGTGAGGGCAAAAAAAACAAAACGTTTTTTTTACCAGAAAATATCAGTATCGCAACTGACTCACATGTCCCTTGTGCTCTGCCCACTTCCCAACTCCTCATTCATATGTTCGTTCTCAGAATTACTGCATCTTCACAGCGGTGGCTAATGCATACGAGTGTCCTGCCAAATCAACCAACTATTGTCCCTGTCGCAAAACCACCCAACTCCGGCGGACTACATTACCCATAAGGCCACAGGGTGCACCAGAAGTTCGGCCATACTGCGCATGTACAATTTAGCCGAAAAGCAAGCGATTATAGGCCGCGCCCCGCATATAGGCCGCACTGCAAATTGAAAGCTACAGATCAAGGGAAAAAAGTGCGGCCTATATGCGGAACAATACGGTATATATTAATATATACAGTATGACCCTGGGACAGAATCTCTATACATTATTCACCTGTTTTGCACGCGTCAGATTTTTGGAGTGCTTAGTTAAAAGTTTGCATGTCTGTCTTCGGTTTTACACGCATTTGGATATTGCAGTTTGGTTTTAACCTCGGTCTTATACACATCAAGTTTTGGCGCACTAAATTCCCTTATAACTGTAATTTTTTTAACTCATTATTTACACTGATGAGCATTATCTAGGCTTTGGATGTGAAGTTTATATGCTTTGTTTTGCAGTACGGCTTAGCGTGCATTGTACCTGGACATTTTTTAAAGCTACTTTAGGAGAAGGTAAGTTATTTCCATTCCTCAAGAGCTTTTTAAGGGGTTATAGTGTTTATTGCTTCACTTTGTCAATGCTATAATGTATCTGTCCGATTCTGTCCCTAAATCTAACTACCCGTCTGCTCAATTATGTTCCACATGCCTCGATAAGGTAGTTATATCTAAAAAGACAAAGATGTTTAGTACCACTGAGCCATCCACCTCTGAGGGGTCTCCGTCACTTGAGGAGCGTTCCCTGCAATCATCTCCTATTACACATGCAGCCTCCCATTGCACTGCTAATCCTCCTTCGGGAGGGGCCCTCATACCGCCAGACTTTTCTGAACAGTTACAAACGGCAGTGTCTGCGGCCTTCAGTGCTTTACCTCGCACTGCTAAGCTCAAGCGAAAGGTCAAATATTGCGGTTGCTGCGGTAGCTGGAGCCGCTACCTATCGGTGCGTCTCTCTATCAGAGATGTGGAAACTCCCCTCGACGAGATCCAGGAAAGAATTAAGGCTTTGAGGGTAGCTAATTCTTTCCTCTGTGATGCATACATGCAGATTATTCGCCTGACTGCAAAACATCAGGTATTTCTGTTCTAGCCCGTAGGGCTCTCTGTCTGAAGACTTGGTCTGCGAACATGACTTCAAAATCTAGATTGCTTTCCCTTCCATTCAAGGGGAAGATTCTTTTTGGTCCAGGCCTGGACTCTATCATATCCACGGTCCCTGGGGGCAAAGGTGCCTTTCTACCGCAGGATAAGAAGAATTAACCTAAAGGACAAGGTCCTAATTTTTGTCCCTTTCGTTCGGACAAATCCCAACGCCAGCAGCACTCCGCAAAGCCTGATCAGTCCAAGGGAACTCGGAAAATATCTCAATCTTGGAATAAATCCAAGAAGAACAAGAAGCCTGCCAAAACAAAGTCGGCATGAAGGGACGGCCCCCGATCTGGTGTTGGGGCAGACTATCTCTCTTTGTGGAGGCTTGGTTGGGGGACGTGCAAGACCCTTGGGTTCTAGAGGTCATCGCTCAGGGTTACGGGATAGGTTTCAAATCTCATCCACCCAGGGGCAGATTCTGCTTATCAAACTTGTCTTCGAGACCAGAAAAACGAGAAGCTTTTCTAGGGTGCATGAGGGATCTCTCCTCCCTGGGAGTAATTGGGCCAGTACCTCTATCAGAGAGAGGTCTAAGGTACTACTCAAACCTTTTTCTGGTCCCAAAGAAGGAGGGTACGTTTCGCCCGATTCTAGACCTAAAGTGCCTTACCAAGTTTCTTTTGGTACCATCGTTCAAGATGGAGACGATAATGTCTATTCTGCCCTTAGTTCAAGAGGGACAGTTCATGACCATGATAGACTTGAAAATGCTTACCTACATGTGCCAATACACAAGGATCACTTCAAGTTCTTATGATTCGCTTTTCTGGACCAGCATTTCCAGTTTGTGGCTGTTCCTTTTGATCTGGCTACTGCTCCAAGAACCTTTACGAAGGTTCTGGGGGCTATGCTCGCAGTGGCGAGGTCCAGAGGTATTGCAGTAGCCCCATAGTTGGACAACATCCTGGTCCAGGCTCCGTCCTGCCAGCGGGCAGAAGACCATTCAAGGGCTCTTCTTCTTATTCAATCTCATGGTTGGAAGATAAACTTAGGAAAGAGTTCTCTGGTTCCCAGTACCAGAGTGTAATTCCTGGGTACGATAATAGATTCCATATCCATGAGGATATTCCTTACAGACCACAGATGTTGCAAGATTCTTCCAATTGTCTTGTCCTCCAGACCTCCTCAGGGACATATGTGGCCCGGTGTATGGAGGTAATTAGGCTCATGGTGTCTAGCATACATATCATTCCGTTCGCCAGGTTCCATCTCAGACCTCTTCAGCTGTGCATGCTGAGGCAATGGAATGGCGATCACTCAAATCTGTCTCAACAGATTTCTCTGGTCAACCGGTCGAGAGAATCGCTCTCTTGGTGGCTCTGTCCAGATCGCGTGTCCCAAGGGACGTCCTTCTTGAGACCATCCTGGGAGATTGTAACTACGGAAGGAATCTCTTCTCCTGATCAACATTTTGGAACTTCAAGCGATCTTCAATGCTCTAAAGGCTTGGCCTCTTCTGGGTTTGATTGTAAGAGTTTGGATTTCCACTGGCGCTTATAAATTAAGCTAGGATTTATGCTACCATTATATGTGTAACTTATCTAAGTGAAATATTATAAGTGATTCTGATTTGTATCAGGTGTAAAAACAAAAGTATCTAAGTGTCTCAGACAACGGATATTTAGGATTTAAGACCTATGTGTTGACTGGTATAAAATTTTCTTAATGTTTTGAAAAGAATAATATTACTAAATCTGTAATTACAGATGATGTGGATAGTGTTCGTGAATAGATTATGAGGAGTAAATAAGAGTAAGTGAAGCTAGTGACGATCCAATTTACAGTGATAAGAAATGGATATAACTATATCCAAAAAATAAAGAAAGATATAGAAGTGTTAAAACTATTTTATTAAACTAAATTATCTGTCAACAATAAAACTTTAGGATTAACTAAAAGATATATGGCAAATAAAACAAATAAAAGCAAATAAAACAAGGGACGTCTCCCTATGAACTTGTTTCAGTAAGTCGAGTGACTTGACAGTATATGGTCTCTGAATATAACTTGATAAACAAAAAATGCCACCTTGGGATTAAAGCAAGGTGTAAGGTACCTTACAAATGTCTGTTGGGAATTGTGTAAGTGCCGATGTTCTGTGAGCTTCCTTCTCAGTTTTGTTCCTTCGCGGCTTAACGTGAGATAACGAACAAGCCTCCGTTCCTGATTGGTGGTTAGGGGGTCACACCTCTCTTAGGATAGGCTGTGACTGTGCACGCTGGATGTTTAGCGTGTTCAGATGTAATTGATCTTTTTCAAGATGTTTGAACTGCAGCTGTAAAAAACTTATTTCTTCTGCACTTTGATGTGCGGTGTTGGGGATCCACTGTTAGAAAGAAAAGCTGTGCTCCACTTTCTCGCTGATCAGATCCTTGGCCCTCCTTGTGGTTTTGGCTCCTAAATCATGAAAATTAGAGAGTCCACTTGAGGGGCTGGATCGCAGCTTCTTGGAGTTTGTAAGACTTTCTTTAAACGTGGTTGTAGAAAAGTGGTAGTAGAAAAGTCTGGAGTAAAATCTACGCGTTTCACCCTCTGGGGGCTTTATCAAGATACTCCAGACAGGTTGAGTGCTTCCTTATAAAGGTGTTTCTTGTGATCTTATTGGTTAGGTAATTAAGGTAGGTTCCATGGAGGCACACCTTCTTAGGTTTAAGGTGGAATTGCAGGTTAGCTCATTTACTCTTTCATTAAGATGCCGCTCATACATTAACTTCTAGGCTTACAAATAAAGCTAAAACGTCCCTCTTTGGTAGCAAAAGTGTCCACAAACAAAACCGAATATATTCGTTCCAATAACAAGAACTCTTCTGGGTTCGTCCCAGTTTATCAGATTCCAATTGGACAACATTAACTCGGTGGCTTACATCAACCACCAGGGGGGAACGAGGAGCTCCCTAGCAATGAGGGAAGTATCTCGGATTCTGGAATGGGTGGAGGCCCACAACTGCTCGCTGTCAGCGATCCACATTCCGGAGCTGATAGATGCATTAGCAGTGCCATAGAGGTTCAAACAAGTTTACATTTTTCCACCGTTACCACTTCTACCTCAGGTAGTGGCCCGTATCAAGCTTCGGCGATTCTAATTGCTCCATTGTGGCCGCGAAGGATGTGGTTTACGAACCTGGTGGGGATATCCTTATCTCCTCAATGGAGGATACCTTGTCGCAGAGATCTGCTGGAACAGGGTCCCTTTGTATATCAGAATCTAGATGCTTTGAGGCTGACTGCGTGGAGATTTAACGCTTAGTCCTAGCCAAAAGTCTGCCAGTACTAAAATAAAAGTTTTTATTTTTTTATTTTTTAATTATTCTGCTGTGTAGGATCCCCCTTAGACCCCAACCTCCCTGATCCCCCCCAAACAGCTCTCTAACCCTCCCCCTCTACCTTAATGGGAGCCATCTTGTGTACTGGCAGCTGTCTGTTTACAAAAAAAAAAAAAATCTGTAGTGTAGCTTCCCCCCCCCCAAGACCACCCCCCTCCCAGATCCCTTAGATGTTTAAAATTCCCATTTCCCACCCCCCTTTCTCCCACTTAGCATCTTAACATTTTCCATAGTGTAGTGGTTCGCACACGCCCGCCGCCCCCGTGTACACACGTGCGTCCGTGCGCGCCCCCAGTGATCCAGCCCCCCTCTTGATGATGTAATCCACCGATGACCACCCGCCTCCCACACCGGCTCCCACCCACCAATGAGCACGGCCATCGATAACCAATGCAGAGAGGGCCACAGAGTGATATAAAAATCCAGTATAAAATTGTTTAAAAACTTACTTAGGCACTCTCAGATTAGCTCTGTTGAAAAGGTAGTTGGAAAGCCCACTGCAAGTGGGAAATAAGACACTCCCCCCTCAATAAGACATTAACCCCTAAACCTCCAGCCCCCCACAACGAAACTACTAAACTAAACCTATTAACCCCTAAACTGCTGGCCCCCCACATTGCAAAACATTAAATTAAACTATTAACCCCTAAACCTAACACCCCCTATCTTTAAATTAAAATTACAATATAACTACCTTAAAATAAATAAAAACTTACCTGTGGAATAAAAAAAAACTAAGTTTAAACTATAAATTAACCTAACATAACTATTCTAATAAAATAAAAAAAACTTCCCATTAAAAAAATCTAAATTACAAGTTTAAAAAACCTAACTACAAAAAATAAAATTACAAAAAATAATAAACACTAAATTATGAAAAATAATAAACGATATTATCAAAAATAAAACCAATTACACCTAATCTAATAGCCCTATAAAAATAACCCCCCCCCCAAATAAAAACTACAATAAACTACCAATATCCCTTAAAAGGGCCTTTTGTAGGGTATTGCCCTGAATTAAACAGCTCTTTTACATTAAAAAATTACTAAGTTCCACCTAAAAGTAAACCCCCACCCAACCAACCCCCCAAAATAAAAAAATCTAACTATAAAAAATCCTAAACTACCCATTGCCCCTAAAGGGGCATTTGTATGGGCGTTGTCCTTAAAAGGGCATTCAGCTCTTTTACAAGTGCCCAAAGCCCTTATCTAAAAAAAATAACACCTACATTTAAAAAAAAAAAAAAAAAATGTCACTATCCTCATAAAATCTACTCACGGTTCCTGAAGTCCAGACATCCATCTTCATCCAGGAGGTGAGAAGTCTTCATCCAGGCGGCGACACCATCATCCATCTTGGGAATGTCTTCTATCTTCATCCTGGCGGCGCGGAGCTATCCTGGTGGGCGAAGACATCCTGCGCAGAGCACCCTCTTCATACGGTCACCGCCGTACACTGAAGTTGAATGCAAGGTACCCGTTTCAAAATAGAGTACCTTGCATTCCTATTGGCTGATCTAATTCTTCAAATTCAAATCAGCCAATAAGATGAAAGCTTCTGAAATCCTATAGGCTGTTCAAAACAGCCAATAGGATGACAGCTACTGAAATCCTATTGGCTGATCCATCTAGGGGATGTCTTCAATTTTCATCTCCGTGCCGTCGGGATAAAAATAGAAGACATCCCCGAGATGGATGAAAGTGTCGCCGCCTGGATGAAGATGGATGTCTGGACTTCAGGAACCATTAGTAGATTTTATGGGGTTAGTGTTAGGGGGGGTTGGAATTTTTTTTTTTTTTTTTAGATTAGGGCACTTGTAAAATGCCCTTTTAAGGACAGTAAAAGAGCTGAATGCCCTTTTAAGGGCAATGCCCATATAAATGCCTCTTTAGGGGCAATGGGTAACTTAGTATTTTTTAGAGTTATTTTTTTTTATTTTAGGGGGTTGGTTAGTTGGGGGGGTTACTTTTAGAGGGGTCTTAGTATTTTTTTAATGTAAAAGAGCTGTTTAACTTAAGGCAATGCCCTACAAAAGGCCCTTTTAAGGGCTATTGGTAGTTTATTGTAGGTTAGGGAGTGTTTTTATTTGGGGGCTTTTTTATATATATTTGTTCTTATTTTTGAAAATTCCGTTTATTATTTTTTGTAATTTTAAATTTTTTTAATTTTTTCGTAGTGTTAGTTTTTTTAAAATTTGTAATTTAGATTTCTTTCCTAAGATATGGAGAGTCCACAATGTCATTCAATTACTAGTGGGAATATCACTCCTGGCCAACAGGAGGAGGCAAAGAGCACCCCAGCAAAGCTGTTAAGTGTCACTCCCCTACCCATAATCCCCAGTCATTCTCTTTGCCTCTGTCAATGGATGAGGTGAAGTTTGGTGTCTGAAGAAATGAATTCCTTTTTCGGGTACTTTTTTCCTGCAAACAAGAATTTGGGTTTAGCTGAGTCCACGACAATCTCTTCAGTAGAGTAGTGGTGGCTTTTAAGCAGTTAGGAATTTATGAGGTAGTCCTTGCTTTGTTTCCTAACTCTTTCATGCCCATGGTTTCTCTGTTCTTTCTTTTTATACAGGTCTCTGTAAGGAGTATGTGTCCTTTCACGCATTGTGAGCTGTCTTCCTGCCGGACAGTTAGATTGCAGGTAAGTGCTTTTGTCTTCTAGGTCTTGGAGACTCGCACTTCAGAAGAATATGTCATATGCAGTAGATAGGGACATTTTTAAAATCCTTTATAAAGGATTTTCTTTGGCAGTGGGAAGGCACATAGTGTATGTTGAGGCTAGGGGGCCTATTTATTAATGTGTGAGCGGACATGATACGATGTAGTGGCATGTCTGCCACACATCAATAAATGCCTACAGCATACGCTGTCCGCATTTATTATTGCGCTAGCAGTTCTTTTTAACTGCTTGTGCAATGCCGCCCCTGCATGTTTGCAGCCAGTTGGTCACTAGCATTCGATCGGGTTGGTTTCTGTCTGCGGCCTTAGAGCAGGCGGAAACAGGGGCATCAAGCTCCATATGGAGCTTGCTAAATCGGCCCCTAGGGGTTAATTTTCCGTTTATTGCGATGTTTTTCCCCTTTGGGCTAATTTTGTTACACTATTTTATTAGTATGTGTGTGGCTTATGATTTATACAGGGATTTATATATAAATTTAAAATTTGGCAGTTGGTTTTCTTTGCTTGCTTAGCTAGAACAGGCTAACTGACAAACTGCTTGAGTTTGAAACCAGCTGCAGCTACTTGCATCTTATGTTGTAGGCTTAGGGAAACGCACGCCTTTTACTTGCTGCGTAGTTTACTCTCTCTGCCGGTCATGTGATTTCTCTCTGCTGTCGGATATTAACGAAGCGTAGCGTCGTCATTGAATTTTAGTCTCTTCAGTGTCAATCTACTATACGATTGTTTTAGAGACTTCTGGCAGCCAAATTATGGTATTAAAAATTCTTAAAGTGACAGTTTATTTAAGAAATTTCTACTTTGGACGACTCCGATACTTCTGTCGTTGTCAACCCTAAGAAGTCTAGTAAACTTAAATACTATGATGTTCTTTCCTCTGTGGAAGTTTTTCCTGTCCCAGACCGTGTGACGAAGATTATTTCACAGGAATGGGAGAAGCCAAGGATTCCTTTCTCCCCATCTCCCATATTTAAAAAGATGTTTCATGTTGCTGACTCCATTAAAGATGCCTAAAGTAGAAGGGGCTATTTCTACTCTAGATAAGACAACTACGATCCCTATAGAGGATAGCTGCTTCTTTAAGGATCCCATGGACAAAAAGCTGGAAGCTTATTTGAAGAAGATGTATGTTCATCAAGGTCTTCAATGGCAACCTGCAGTTTGTATTTCCACAGTAGCAAGTGCGGCATCTTATTGTTGCGACACCTTGTCTGAATCAATTTTAATAGAGACTCCATTGGAGGAGATACAAGATAGGATTAAGGCTCTCAAACTAGCCAATTCCTTTATTTCTGATGCTGACATGCAAGTTATTAGACTGGGAGCCAAGATGTCTGGCTTCACTGTCCTAGCCCGCAGGGCATTGTGGCTATAATCTTAGTCAGCTGATGTTACCTCTAAGTCCAAGCTTCTGGCGCTTCTTTAAAAGGGGAAGAACTTGTTCGGACCTGGTCTGGCAGAAATCATTTCTGATATTACGGGTGAAAAGGGGTCTTTTCTACCGCAAGACAAGAAGAACAGACTCAAAGGATGTCAAAGAAATTTGCGTTCCTTTCGTAACTTCAAAGGTCAAAATTCTTCCTCTCCCTTTTCCAAGCAGAAGCAGTCCAAGTCTTTTTGGAAGCCCAATCAGTCTTGGAATAAGTGAAAGCAATCAAAGAAACCCTCAGCTGAGTCTAAGTCAGCATGAAGCATGGAGACGAGATGTCCCAGATCCTTGGGCTGTGGACATAGTATCTCAGGGTTACAAAATAGAATTCAAAACGTTCCACCTCTCAAGATTATCTGCAGACCAGGTAAAAAGAGAACTGCGTTCAGGACCTTTTCTTTCTGGGAGTGATTGTTCCAGTAAGGGAACAGGGTCTAGGATTCTATTCAAATCTGTTTGTGGTTCCCAAAAAAGAGGGAACTTTTCGACCCATTTTAGACCTAAAGTGCCTCAACAAGTTTCTCAGGGTACCGTCCTTCAAAATGGAAACCATTCGTTCCATTCTTCCTTTGGTCCAAGAGGGTCAGTTCATGTTGACCATAAACCTGAAGGACGCATATCTTCATGTTCCCATCCACAGGGATCATCACAAATTCCTGAAATTCGCCTTTCTAGACAAACACTTTCAGTTTGTGGTTCTTCCTTTTGACCTTGCCACAGCTCCCAGAATTTTATCAAAGGTTCTGGGGGCTCTTTTGGCAATGATCAGGTCTCGGGGAACTGCAGTGGCGCCATACCTGGACGACATATTGGTTCAGGCGCCATCTTTTCAACAAGCAAACTCTCATACAGAGATCTTGTTGTCTTTTCTACGTTCCCATGGTTGGAAAGTAATTTTGAAAAAAGAGTTCCCTTGTTCCAGCTACTAGCGTGGTTTTCTTAGGGACCATAATAGATTCCCTATCTATGAAAAAAATTCTGACGGGTATCAGAAAATCCAAAATTCTCTCCTCTTGCTTCTCTCTTCAGTCTACTGTTCGGCCAGCAGTGGCTCAATGTATGGAGGTAATTGGTCTGATGGTCACTTCCATGAACATCATTCCCTTTGCTCGATTCCATTTGAGAGCTCTGCAATTATGCATGCTCAGTCAATGGAACGGAGACCATTCGGATCTGTCTCAGAGGATAGATCTAGACCAGTTGGCAAGAGACTCTCTCCCTTGGTGGCTTTCTCAGGAGCATCTGTCTCAGGGCACATGCTTCCGGAGACCTTCTTGGGTGATTGTGACAATGGACGCCAGCCTGCTAGGCTGGGGAGCAGTCTGGGATTCGTTAAAGGCGCAGGGACTATGGACTCGGGAGGAGTCTGCTCTCCCCATAAACATCTTGGAATTGAGAGTGATTTACAATGCTCTGATGGCTTGGCCTCAATTGTCCTTAGCTCGGTTTATCAGGTTTCAGTCGGACAGCATCACCTCAGTGGCTTATATCAACCACCAGGGAGGAACTCGAAGTTTCTTAGCCATGAAGTAGGTGGCATGGATTATTCAGTGGGCGGAAGTTTACAATTGTTGTCTATCTGCCATCCACATTCCTGAAATAGACAACTGGGAAGTGGATTTTCCTGAGCAGACAGACATTTCATCCCAGGGTGGGTTCTCCAGGTTAACCATCAAATGGGGGTTGCTGGAGTTGGATCTGATGGCGCCTTGGCAGAACGCCAAGCTTCCAAGGTACGGTTCAAGGTCAAGAGATCCTCCGGCCGCTCTGATAGATGCTCTGGCGGTTCCTTGGGATTTCGATCTAGAATACCTGTTTCTTTCGTTTGCGCTCCTTCCACGAGTTATTGCTTGTATCAAAGAAGAGAGAGCATCAGTAATTCTAATAGCTCCTGCATGATCTCGCAGGATCTAGTATGCAGACCTAGTGAAGATGTCTTCTCGGCCACCTTGGAGGTTGTCTCTGAGGAAGGACCTTGTAACTCAGGGTGTATTCCTCCATCCAAATCTTGTTTCTCTGAAGCTGACTGCTTGGAGATTGAATGCTTAGTTCTGTCTAAGCGTGGATTTTCTGAGTCGGTCATTGAGACCATGATCCATGTTCGCCAGCCTGTTACTCGAAAAATTTACCATAAGGTATGGCGTAAATACCTTTTTTGGTGTGAATCTATGGGCTACTCTTAAAGTAGGGTCAGGATTCCTAGAATTTTGTGTTTTCTCCAGGAAGGTCTGGAGAAAGTGTTGTCAGTCAATTCTCTGAAAGGTCAGATTTTTGCATTATCTATTTTGTTACACAAGCGTCTGGCGGATGTGCCAGATGTTCAATCTTTTTGTCAGGCCCTGGTCAGAATCAGGCCTGTGTTTAAACCTGATGCTCCTCCTTGGAGCCTTAATCTTGTTCTTAAAGTTTTGCAGCAGGCTCCGTTTGAGCCAATGCATTCCATAGATATTAAATTGCTATCTTGGAAGGTTTTGTTTCTTATTGCTATCTCTTCTGCTCGGAGAGTTTCAGAACTCTCGGCTTTGCAATGTGATTCGCCTTACCTTATCTTTCATGCGGATAAGGCGGTTCTTTATACTAAATTTGGGGTTTTTTCCTAAAGTGGTTTCAGAAAGAAATATTAATCACAAAAGTGTTGTTCCTTCTCTCTGTCCCAATCCTTCTTCTCATAAAGAACGTCTGTTGCACAACTTGGATGTTGTGCGTGTTAAAATTCTTCCTACAGGCGACTAAGGATTTTCTCCAGTCTTCTGCCCTGTTTGCTTGTTTCTCAGGAAAGCATAAGGGTCAGAAGGCTACTTCTACTTCTCTTTCCCTCTGGTTGAGAAGTATGATTCGTTTTGCTTATGAGACTGCTGGACACCAGCCTCCTGTCTCCTCTTCTTGGGCTTTTTAAACATGAAGCTTCTGTGGAACAGCTGTGCAAGGCTGCAACTTGGTCCTCTCTGCATACTTTTTCCAAATTTTCCAAATTTGATACTTTTTCCTCGGCTGAGGCCTCTTTTGGGAGAAAGGTTCTTCAAGTGGTGGTGCCTTCTGTTTAGGTCTGCCTGTCTTGTTCTCCCTCCCTGTTCATTCTGTGTCCTCTATCTTGGGTATTGGTCTCCACTAGTAACTGAATGACGTTGTGCACTCTCCATATCTTAGGAAAGAAGACAAATTTTATGCTTACCGGACAAATTTCTTTCTTTCCGGATATGAAGAGTCAACGACCCCACCCTTTATTAAGACAGTTATTTTTTACTAAACCTCAGTCACCTCTACACCTTTATTTTTTTTCCATTTCCCTTCAGTCAAATGACTGGGGATTATGGGTAGGGGAGTGACACTTAACAGCTTTGCTGTGGTGCTCTTTGCCTCCTCCTGCTGGCCAGGAGTTATATTCCCACTAGTAATTGAATGACGTTGTGGACTCTCCATATCCAGAAAGAAAGAAATTTATCAGGTAAGCATCCATTTTGTTTTTTTTAAATTGTTTTTTTTTTTTTATTTTATTAGAATAGTTATGTTAGGTTTTCTTTTATTTCACAGGTTTTTATTTTTTTAAAGATAGTTATATTGTAATTTTAATTTAAAGTTAGGGGGGGGTGTTAGGTTTAGGTATTAATAGTTTAATTTAGTGTTTTGCGATGTGGGAGTGCCCGCGGTTTAGGGGTTAATAGGTTTAGTTTAGTAGTTACGATGTGAGGGGCTGGAGGTTTAGGGGTTAATACTTTATTATAGCATTTTGCAATGTGAGGGGCCGACAGTTTAGGGGTTAATTAAGGTTGATTTAAGTGTGGGCGATGTCGGGTGGAGGCGAATTAGGGCTTAATAACTTTTATTAGTGTCGACGATGTTGGGGAGTGGCGGAATAGGGGTTAATAACTTTTATTAGTGTCGGTGATGTCTGGGAGCGGTGGAATAGGGGTTTATTAAATTTAATGTCGGCGTGCGGAGGATTAGGGGTTAATAACTTTTATTTAGTGTTAGCGATGTCGGGTGTGGCGTATTAGGGGTGTCTAGACTAGGGTTTTTTGTTAGGGTGTTAGGTTTAAACATAATTTTATTTTCCCCATAGACATCAATGGGGTTGCATTACGGCGATCTCCATTCCACGATCGCTGGTGTTAGATTTTTTTTTAACACTCTCTCCCCATTGATGTCTATGAGGGAAGCGTGCACAAGCATGTCAAGTCAGCCCTTGGCTTTTGTGAGGTATGGAGCTTAACGCACCATAACGCACAGCACAAGGAGGCTTTTCAGTAACTTGTAATGGCAGCGCTATGGAGAGTGCAATAACGCAAAAAAAATACGTTATTTTCGCAAGCTGTTTAGCACAAAACTCGTAATCTAGGTGATAGTGAGTAGTAACCATTCTAGGGTAGTGGTGCCTAGTAGTTTAATGCCCCTTTAATGGTTTAAATCCAAACATATTTTGACTTTGAAATGAAATCATTTTAAAGCTTCTTTATCATTAAATTATTATTTGTGTTGTTGCTAGTCCTTTAAAAGCCTTAGGATAGAATGTGACCCTTGGAATAATGCATGGGATAATTTCAGTTTAAAATTGAGTTTAAAGGAATACAGTGGAAACCCTCCTGGAACAATGCACTGTGGGAATCTATCTGTTAGTAAATGAGGGATGTTATAAGGTGAAAATTATACTTTTAAATAAAATAAAAAATGAAGAAACATTTTTTTTTTTTTTTTTGTTAAAGATGGACACGGTACTGTTGTCCCATCCTTTCACTTCACCACCCAATATACTGATCTCCTCTTAGCCTTTGAAGCCCACTTCCAGGGGCACATTAAAGGAACAGTCAGCACCAGAATTTTTGTTGTTTTAAAAGATAGATAATCCCTTAATTGCCCATTCCCCAATTTTGCATAACCAACACAGTTATAATAATACACTTTTTACCTCTGTGATTACCTTGTATCTAAGCCTCTGCAGACTGCCCTCTTATTTTAGTTCTTTTCACAGACTTGCATTTTAGCCAATCAGTGCTCACTCCTCGGTAAATTCACGTTCATGAGCTCAATGTTATCTATATGAAACACATGAACTAACGCCCTCTAGTGGTGAAAAACTGTCAAAATGCATTGAGATTAGAGGCGGCCTTCAAGGTCTAGGAAATTATTATATGAACCTCCTAGGTTTAGCTTTCAACTAAGAATACCAAGAGAAAAAAGCAAAATTGGTGATAAAAGTAAATTGGAAAGTTGTTTAAAATTACATGCCCTATTTGAATCATGAAAGTTTTTTTTGGACTTGACTGTCTCTTTAAGGGCTAGATTACAAGTGAAACACTAATTAGCACTTTCGCTAGAGCCCTAACTTCGCTAGAATCAAACCTTTTGCACTCGTCGGGTTGTGCTGGTATTGAAGTTGAAAGTAAAAAGTTATCGCTCCAGCTTTAACCCGACAAGCGCAAAAATCCAAACTTACAATATCACTTGTGCAATAACCTATTCCCCCATATAAGTCAATGGAGAAAAAGTGGGAAAAAATCCTACTCACGGACAAACCCGAATCTCCATCAGACCCCTACTCTTAACAACCCCTAAACCGCCACATAGCCCACTGCAAAGTCCTGACTACACTATTAACGGCCAAAACGCCACAAAGCCCACCGCAATGTCCCAATTACACTATTAACACCTAAACTGCCACACCCCCTCATTGCAAAGTCCCAACTACACTATTAACCCCTAAACTGCCACCCCACACATCACAAAGGTTTCACTACACTATTAACCCCTAAACCGCCAGTCCCCAATGCAAAGTAACTCACTAAACTATAAACCACTAAACTACCAGTACCCTAAAGCAAAGTAACCCCTTAACATCTAAACCCCCTAAGCTAACGCTCCCTAAGTTATCCTAAAATAGACTAACCCTACCTTTACAAAAAAAATAACTATCTTTAAAAAATAAAAACTTAGAAATTAAAAAAAATCTAACCTTACCTTTAAAAAACAACAACTACCATTACTGTTAAAAAAAAAAAATACTATTGGGGCGGAGCCAACTGGCAGAGAGAGTGGACGTATGTGTCTGCTGCTCTGCTACCAAAAGCTAATTTTGTCTTATTTTAGTTCTAAAACCTTTTATTTTGTTTATTTCTCTTAAGCAATGCTCATATGAATATAAGGTAAAGCCTTAAATAACGAAATATGGAGAGATAATCTCAGTTTTGCATCCCTGAGACAGCGCTATGCATTAGACTATTTGTAGGTGATTGACAATTCCCTGCGCTCGATTTTACCTACGAGCCCTGCTGAGTGAACCGGAACCTAAAGAAGATTAAGGTACAAATTTTAGTACATACCCGACACATCGATTATGGCGTGGTAGTTGCCCCTCAAGTTCGCAGTGCATCTGAGTGGCCTGGCTCTCTTTTCACTCTTGGTGGAGGAAGGCTTCAGCTATACTTAGTTCCTTGTTTGTGGAGAGGCCCTTACTTTTGGCGCGGGTCACCATCTTGTTTGGATTCACAAGTGCGCAACTTCTCTGACCCACACTGTTATATGGCTCCTAATCACCTGCGCCCTACTAGACATTCTACATAAGCTAACATAGGAGGGTACAGGAAGAACTAAACTCCTCATTGGTTAAATTTGATAGAGGGAATGTCAGATGCTCGAGTATTAGCCACTTTCCCTACCTTCTGGCTGCATGACAACGTTATAAGAACCGGAGTAACAGACACTATATATGCAACCTATTACACATTAATCCTACTTGCTTAGGGGACAGTTGATTTGTGATGTACCCTAAAAGAAACTCTAATTTGAACAAACATTTATGTGACCTTTTATTCCAATTGAATCCCTGACTGGGACCTTGTGTTCATGGGGCATACGATAAAGAAATACTGAAGTAATAGGAGCTACTAATCTTGCACTCCATATTTTCGATTTAGGACTTCAAAGACACCCTAAATGTGTTTAAGGCATAGCAGCCTTATATCCCTGATTGTTAATGGAACTTTAGTTAAGCGTTGGCGACATTGCTGCTGATGAGCATATAAAGGAGCCTTAAGGAGTGTTCAGTGGACATACTACCCAGATTTATTTAGAGATAACTAGAGACTTTTGTCATATAAGCAGCTATTCTAGACAGATACGGTTGCATGGATCCACAATCATAGTCTGTTTATGAGAGACTTTGTTGTGTAGTATAGGCAATTTGGATTGGTATTTACTGTATATATTCTCCTCTAATGTAGAGCTTTATTCCAAAACAAACATATATATGTAGTGCCTGCTATTTTCCTCATACACGGATCCTGAGAAGCACATTCTTGATAAGTAGCTACTTCTAAGGGTCTAATTGACTTTGCTTTATATACCTCTGATTCCTACCTTGCTATGACGTGCTAAAACAATTACAGCGTGGTGGAGTAGTACCCTAATACAAATATAATAAGGAAACTTATTTCTGCCCTCATTCTCTCGCTCTCAAGGGCTTTGATAAGCAACCGGCAAATATGTCCCACTCTAATAGGAAGAAAAACAGGCAGGCAGATGCCCCAAAAAGGACTGTTGCAGATCATTTTCACAGTAAATACAGAACTGAGAGAGATCTATCAGACGAAGATTCAAGAGATTCCCCGTCCAGACATGAAGAGGATATTACAGCACATACTATATGTAAACGATCCTCAGACACATCTGAATATTCCTCTCTTAAAGAGCTCATCAACTCTCTTTCATCCAAAATGGACTCTCATCATGCCTCACTAAAGCAGGAACTCAAATCCTTAAGAGAGACATTGCATCGCTGGGGGAGAGATCTGACATACTTGAACGAAAGCAGGAAGACCTTGCTACTGACCATTCTAACCTTATCTCTTATACTCAATCTCTGGCTGAGATGATCTCGGATTTAGAGGGGAAATTGGCAGACTTGGAGGACAGGTCGAGACGCAATAACATTCGTATTAGGGGTATCCCTGAGGGCGTCGCAGCTAATGATCTTCTCCAATATCTTGCTGAATTATTTGTTGCTTTACTTGATACCCCACTAGATCAGGATTCAAAAATTGACTGAGCTCATAGAGCTCTAAGAGCTAGGAATACCAACCAGTCTCAACCAAGAGATGTAATAGTGCGTTTCCATTACTTTACCTTTAAGGAAAAATTTTTGAAAGCAGCATACCTCAATAAAGCCTTACCAGAAGTTTATAAGGAAGTTCAGTTTTTTTCTGGATCTTTCTGCGCATACCTTATCCAAAAGGAGGTCCTTTTTTCCTGTCACACAATACTTGCGCAAACATTCAATTAAATACAGATGGGGCTTTCCTGTCAAGCTGTTTTTTCAATATGATGGAGCCTCTTACACCTTATTTAACACTAAGCAAGGACTGGAGGTCTTAGGCAAGTTAAAACTCTTTCAGAACACTCCACCTACCTCCTCCTGCCAATCAGACCCTCTGTCTGCTGCTCAGGTAGATACCGCTCAAGGCTCTTTTCTTCAAGTCCGGCCCCCACTGCTTAGAGCGGCAGCTTTGGAATGGGCTCCTAAACCTAGACGCTCTCCTCCGCCATGCAAGAGGCAAAATCTATCTCTACAAGAATCTTGATTCCGCTCTCAGCAAACTTTTGGGCATTACCCTTCATCTGGGCCTTTGTCAAGAAACCCCCAAGACAGATATGGCCTAAGGAATCTTTTAGGGTTTCAATGCTCTAATATTGCTTATGTCAGAGTAGTGCTGTGGTTTCTCCTTCCTCCAGGTGGTTCATTGTTATATTATTAGACAGCTCCCCTTTAAAATGCTTACAAAACAGGTTAACCTTTTTTAAGCTGTTCACCAAGAGATGTTATGCAGGTTGTCTGCCCCTTTGTAGATCAGCAGCCAAACTTTATTATCAATCTGTCTATACTTGTAGTATTAAAATTTATTATATGGTCTGTTGTTTTTTCATTTATATATGCAAGTCTCTTAGATGTTGGGGTTTATGTTATATAGGCTATATTTACTTTGTGTATAGTTTTTTTTTTTATTACATTCTGCAGGATCTGCAATTTGTGTCATCTAGTATCAATTCCCTGGCTTGCTTGCTACCCTTAACTTATTCTACCCAGCTCACTAACATATCATGGTAATGCAAGCAGAGTAAGATATAATGGGGTCGCTTAGACATAAAAATGGTTGCAAAGTTATCTGAGCATGAAGGAGATTAGTTCAGTAAATATAATAGCCTATGTTACAATCTCTGAACAGACAAAATCATATAACATTTTATAATGTATGTATGTAATTTCTCCTTTGACGCAGTTATATGCTCATTAACTAAACAAGCAAGGCTTTCACCTCAACACCAACGTTTATACAAGCCTGTTTATCAGTTAGATTTTAGCAGATAAATTGATATAGAATTTTCAAATCTGATAACTCAGATTACTGTCTGTATGAGCTGTCATTCATACCGTTATTTCATTTCATTTTGCAACTTGTTTTAAGCAGTAAAGTTTTATATGTGAATATTGAATTGAATTATAAAAGGGTACATTACTTAGATGTTGGGTCCCTTAAACATGCTAACATTTTTCTGATGTTTTAGCTCACAATGATGATTTATACCTGAATACTTAATCCCTTAGGGACATGATCCCACCCAATTAATGTTGCCCCTATACCTGAGGGATGGAACTGTTATGTAGGAAAATTGTCATATATTATTGTAATGTTGATTTCTTTTCATATACCCAGTTCTTTGCTTGTATATATGCACCTTGAATGCTCCCTTCTGTATTTCAGCACATTTAACATATTGACATTAGATAGGCCCTGCATATAACAGTTAAAGCGGAAGCTACCTTTGTAGAACACATTGCTGATTAGAATCCCCGTTAAGCTTGGCTCTAATTTGAACCCCTCCTCCCCACATACTTCCCTTATCTTAGGAGTAAGCGGTGCCCTTATCTTAGGAGTAAGCGGTGCTCATCCGCTGCTATACTCTATAAGCATTCATTTCCTAAGTATACAGCTCATTATATATCATTGATACCACGGCTATCTTTTAATCTCTCTCCACACCGTCTATCTTCCCCTAACTTAGCATGTATACCGTCAAAAGAGTCATTTTTTCCCCCCTCAAGCTTTGAGGTATATGTTCTTCCAATAGTCTATATATCCCATGTTTTTGGGTATTAAATTAAGCCCTTGATTTCTCTGAATGTGTTAGTATTTAACCCCACTAAGTTACACTAGCAGGTATATCCAGTAAAGTCTTCCCCATGGAATATTTCTATATAGATATTCATACCTGCATTACTCATATAACCCTCTTATATGGCTCCGCCCCCCTTCCCTATCTTTCCCTCCATTTGCTATACATTCTAACTCAATAACGTTTTTTTTTAAGCGGTTCTTACCCGCTGACTGTTATTGACTATTCCGAAATCCCCCCTCCCTATTACTATATATCTATATATTTCTTATTTGAAGCTTATAATGAGCTGCCCATCTGACTATCAGCTGTATCTCACATTCCTAGACCGCGTGGCCTATAATTTTGGCTTCTAACTAGTCAGCCTATTATGCTAATATATTATAAATTCGAGGTTTTATTAGCCTAGCTTTGGTTTATTCTATAATTGTCGAAATATTTTCTTCCATTATATTTTCATGTGTATTATTGCATGTATGTTTTCTTTTTGATAAAAAGCGTTCAATGTTCCTTGTTTATTGTGCAAATCATCAATAAAAATTATATATATAAAAAAAAAACTACTATTACAAAAAACACTACCATTACAAAAAAACATACATAACAAAAAAATAAAAACCCTAACATTACCAAAAAAAAAACTAACATTACAAAATATAAAAAACCCTAACATTACATAAAAACAAATTATAAAAAATAAAAAAAGAATAATGCATACACTAAAACCCCAAAATAAAAAAAATCTCAAGATAAAAAAAAATATTCCAAAACTAAACTACAAATAGCCTTTAAAATGGCCTTTTTAGGGCATTGCCCTAAAGTGATCAAGCGTTTTGTGAAAATAAAAACACATCGTCTAACTTTAGGGCATTGCCATTAAAAAAAAACATACAAACAACCCCCCAACAGTAAAACCCACCACCCACACAACCAACCCCCCCCCCCAAAAAAAAACCTACCTAAGAAACCTAAGCTCCCCATTGCCCTGAAAATGGCATTTGGATGAGCATTTCCCTTAAAAGGGCATTTAGCTCTTTTTCGTTGCCCAAAGTCCCTAAGCTAAAAATAAAACCCACCCAAGAAACCCTTAAAAAAAACTAACACTAACCCCCGAAGATCCACTTACAGTTTTTTAAGACCGGACATTCATTCTCATCCAAGCGGGCAGAAGTCCTCATCAAAGCGGCAAGAAATCCTCAACGAAGCCGGGAGAAGTCTTCATCCAAGCGGCAAGAAGTCGTCCTCAAGGCGGGCAGAAGTCTTCATCCAGACGGCATCTTCTATCTTCATCCTTCCGACGCGGAGCTGCTCCATCTTCAAGACATCCGGCGCAGAGCATCCTCTTCTTTTGACTCCTCTTGAAGAATGAACTTTCCTTTAAATGACGTCATCCAAGATGACGTCCCTTGAATTCCGATTGGCTGATAGAATTCTATCAGCCAATCGGAATTGAAGGGTAAAAAATCCTGTTGGCTGATGCAATCAGCCAATAGGATTGAGCGTCAATCCTATTGGCTGATCCAATCAGCCAATAGGATTGAGCTCGCATTCTATTGACTGGATAGAGCTGATTTATTTGGGTCAATGCCCCGCAAAAGGCCCTTTTAAGGTCTATTGGTAGTTTAGTTTAGGCTAGGGTTTTTTTTTATTTTGGGGACTATTTTGATAGGGCTATTAGATTAGGTGTAATTAGTTTAAATATTTGATCATTTCTTTTTTATTTTTTTGTTGTAATTTAGTTAATTGTATTTAATTAATGTAATTTATTTAATTTTAGTGTAATGTTAGGTGTTAGTGTAAGACAGGTTAGGTTTTATTTTACAGGTAAATTTGTATTTATTTTAACTAGGTAGTTAGTAAATAGTTAATAACTATTTACTAACTAGTCTACCTAGTTAAAATAAATACAAACTTAGCTGTGAGATAAAAATAAAACCTAAGATAGCTACAATGTAACTATTAGTTATATTGTAGCTAGCTTAGGGTTTATTTTAGTTAATGATAGTAATTTTTATTTTGATTTATTTTAAATATATTTAAGTTAGGGGTGTTAGGGTTATTGATGTCTATGGGGAGATCGTGCACGAGCATGTAAAACCAGCTCAAAGCAGCGCTGGTATTTGTGTGTGGTATGGTGTTCAAGGCAACCATATTGCCTGCTAACGCAGGTTTTTGGAAAACCTGTAATAGCAGCGCTATTAAAGGTGAGCTGTGGCAATAACTTGCAAGTTATTACCGAGCCGCTCATAACGCAAAACTCGTAATCTGGCCATTTTAAAATGAATAAATATTACCAAAAATAAAAAATCCTATATTTACGGGAAACCCCCCACTAAATTTACATAAAAAAACAACCCTAAGATTAAATTTAAATAAAAAATCTAAGATTACAAAGAATAAACAAATCTAAGATTACAGAATAAATTATCCAAAATAAAAAAAATTAAACCTAATCTAATACCCCTATAAAAACAAAAAAGCCACCCCAAAAGAAAAACACAGCCTAAACTAACACTAAACTACCAATAGCCCTTAACAGGCCCTTGTGTAGGGCACAGCCCTAAATTCAACAGCTTTGTTACATTAAAAAAATACAAATTAACCCCTAACAGTTAAAGCGCGGACCCGCCCACCTGTCAGGTATGAGGTGTATGACTTTAAATCCAACCTTATATTAGGCTACTCCTCCCCCTCTCACCTGCCGTTTAATTTAGTTGTGTACTGTTCCTCAAGCTGAGACGCCGCCACAACTCTATTCCTGGCTAAAGTGTATTGAATTGATATACTAATCCCTCAAAGGATTATCCCACTACTTCCACAGAACCTGTTTACCTACTGTGTTACCCTGTCATTTGACTCTCCAGGATTACAAATACAAGTTAAACCCTCCGGAGTTCTCTGAGTGACACAACCCCAAGAGCGGATCATCACCCACCGGTTCAGCTCCGGTGCCTCTTACCATCCTCCTTTCCTTCCTAATTGGTCCGGTGAGCTATGCTGGTTCTGCTCGCTTCCAATACAGACTTTTATTACCTACAGCGCGGGTCTCCCCGCAAGCAAGATTTCTAACAGCCTTACTCCTCTACGCTCCGTCGTAGCCTGTCAGTGATTCCAGCGAGCTGATTGGTGCTTACGCACACACCCCTTCTCTCACAGCACACTGCCGCCAGCTGTACAGCTCTCCCTCTGCAGCTGCCCGTTTCTAATACAAACTGCACAAATTACCTGTAAGCAAGCAAGAGGGTTCACGCTCCAGTTACATCATAAAAGACATTCTACTGATCCTCTTAATTCCAGTTGTTGCTAACTACCGCAGTTAGAGGTTTACCTCAGAGGAATAAGTAGTGATTATTACCGGACACTCTCCTGTAACCTGCTAACACTGAACTCATACAGGAGTGATTAACTCTTTCCTCCCCTCTTTATGCAGACTAAGACTTTATTGAATAACCTCTGAATCTACTCATAATAGTGAAATAAACAGTTAGTTCTATCTGCAGTTGAGATCCAACTACCAATTTCATTCTGAATCATAGACAGACTGTGACATATTAAACGGCCCTACTTATGGATCCAGCAGATTTACCCACTGTCGTGTACAATCTCACACAAAGGGTGGACCAGTTGTCACATGGTTTAAGAGACTTACAAATACAAAATGACAACCTCAGAGCAGCTATGAGAGACAACACCCCAGAACCACAGGTATGTTTACCTGAGAGATTCTCAGGAGACAGAAAACACTTCAGGCAGTTCAGGAATGCATGTTTCCTGCTTTTCCAAATGAAGCCTAGGACTTACCATACCGAGAGGCTTAAGGTTATGACTGTGATATCTTTCCTCACTGGCGAACCCAGAGTATGGGCGGATACATTCCTAGAGAACAATGATCCTATTCTGGGATCTCTCAATGATTTTTTCTCACAAATGAGTTCCCTATACGAGGATACTCAGAAGCAGCTCACGGCAGAGGCTAAGATGCGCTCCCTGCGCCAGGGAAGAAGACCTGTAGAGGAGTATCTCACCGAGTTCAAGCTTTATACTAAGGACTCAGAGTGGAGTGAGATAACATTAAGAAACCAATACCGCCTCGGGTTATCCGACTCATTGAAGGATGAGCTAGCTCGAATTGAGATCCCCAAAACCCTCGAAGGGCTAATGTCACTATCCATCCAGATATATAGGAGACTCCGTGAGAGGAGGACTGAACGCCAGCAGTCTGAAGGAAATCAAAGATACTACCCATCACCCCAAGCAGCAAAAGATCCTACCACTCCCATGGAAATTGGGTTTACAAAAGGACCACTGACGCTGGAAGAAAGACACCGCAGACAACAAAAGAATTTGTGCATGTACTGTGCATCACCTACACACCCAGTTAAGGAATGTCCACTTCTTCAACGCCAAAAGAGAAGTAAGCTTAGACAAGTAAATGCATGCTTGACTAACAAGATTGTAAACGTAGCTTATTGTACTATGTCTCTCCTCTTACAGTGGGACCGTCAAGCCCTTCAAGCTGAAGCCATCATAGACTCGGGTGCCTACTCCAATTTCCTGGATTTAACCCTTGTAAGAAAAAATAAAATACCTACCCTTACCAAAGCAGTTCCTGTCTCAATTTGTGTTATTGATGGTACCTATGTCCAATCCGGACCTATAACACACCACACGGTTCCACTCAAAGTCACACTGGGTGAGGGGCATACCGAATACATCACTTTTGATGTCCTGCCCTCTCCTCTATATCCCATAGTACTAGGACTTTCCTGGCTTCAACAACATCAACCTTCCATATCTTGGCAAAATCTTCAGGTTGATTTAGATTCCCCTTATTGCAAAAAATCTTGTTATCCTCAACAACATATCTTACAGCTCTCTGAAGAGGTAGTACCACACGAATATCATGATTTCCTGGATGTCTTCGATAAAAAACAAGCGGATTCCTTACCACCTCATCGTATCTACGATTGCCCCATAGAACTCCTACCAGGATCCACTATACCCTACGGGCACATCTATCCACTCTCCCAACCCGAGTTGGAACATCTCAAGACTTATCTTGACGAAAACCTTAAAAAGGGGTTCATTAGACCTTCTACCTCCCCAGCCGGTGCTGGTATCTTCTTTGTGCGGAACAAAGATAAGTCCCTACGTCCGATTATTGATTATCGGGAATTGAACAAAAGAACGAAGAAGAACAGGTATCCGTTACCCCTCATTCCCGAATTGGTAGAACAACTTAGCAAGGCTACCATATACACCAAACTAGACCTCAGAGGAGCCTACAACCTGGTCAGGATCAGAGAGGGAGATGAGTGGCTCACTGCCTTCCGGACTCGCTACGGGCTCTATGAATACCTGGTGATGCCTTTCGGGCTTTGTAATGCCCCTGCCACTTTCCAGTATTTTATTAATGATATATTCAGAGATTTATTGGACGTGTGCCTAGTGATATATTTGGACGATATCCTGATCTACTCCGACAACTTAGAGGATCACAAGAAACATGTACGCTGGGTTCTCAATCGACTAAGAACTCATCAGCTGTATGCCAAACCTGAGAAGTGCTCTTTGCACACATACGAAATAACCTTCCTAGGCTATAACATCTCGTCATCTGGTGTAAAGATGGAAGATGGGAAGATTCAAGCCATCCAAAATTGGCCAGTTCCTACTTCCCGAAAAGACGTCCAGCGCTTCCTCGGTTTTGCCAACTTTTACAGGAAGTTCATCAAAGGATTCTCCAACTTATCCAGACCCCTCTGTAAACTTACTGGTTCTCACACACCTTTTCTTTGGAATTCAGAGGCCCAAAAGGCATTCGACTACCTCAAGGAATCATTCATCACAGCTCCTATTCTCCAGTTCCCAGATACCAAACTCCAGTTTATTCTTGAGGTAGATGCATCGGATTATGCCCTAGGGGCTATACTCTCTCAACGAAAGTCTCCTTCTGATCCTATTCACCCAGTGGCATTTTATTCCAGAATAATGACACCACCCGAACAGAACTATCCCATAGGAGAAAAGGAGCTTCTCGTCATCAAGGTCGCTTTAGAACACTGGAGACATTTATTGGAAGGAACTACTTATCCGATACTCATTTACACCGACCATCGCAATCTAGAGTACCTTCAGTCAAGTAAAACATTGTCGGCACGTCAACTCCGCTGGAGTCTTTTTTTTACCAGATTCCATTTCCACATCACCTACCGTCCAGGGTCAAAAAATGGCAAAGCCGATGCTCTCTCCAGACACTTACAATGTCCTACTCAAATGTTACCTGCCCAGCCAATATTACCCTCAGAACATTTTATTGGTCTTGTTACTGATAAATTACAGACATTACGATTCCACCAGAATAAAGACACCACCTATCCAAAGGATCAGCAAGAAAAGGATTCCAAGGGAATTAGCTACGTGCATGGCAAGATATACATTCCACCTACATTGAGGAATCTTATCCTCAAAGATCACCATGAATCTCCTCTAGCTGGTCACCCTGGGATCCAAAGAACAACTGAGCTCATCAAAAGAAATTACTGGTGGCCCAATCTACACCAAACAGTTGACGAATACGTTAAAACATGTCAAGTATGTGCTGTTTCAAAACATCAACATGCCAAACCCTACGGCACATTGAAATCTCTCCCCATACCAGAGAGACCATGGCACACGGTTGGTATGGATTTCATCGTAGACCTACCACGATCAAACCAATCGACCATCATCATGGTAGTTGTAGATTACCTCTCAAAGATGGCTCACTTCATTCCATACGAAAAACTACCCACAGCCTCTGAGACAGCAGCCCTTTTCCTATCACGTGTGGTACGCATCCATGGTCTACCATCTATCATCATATCTGACAGAGGTTCGCAGTTCACCTCCAGATTCTGGAGGCAGCTATGTTCAGTACTCAAGATTGATCACCGCTACAGTACCGCCTACCATCCACAGACCAACGGGCAAACGGAACGGGTTAACCAGTGGATAGAACAGTACATTAGGTGCTACTGTTCCAACCAACAGTATCAATGGAAACTCCACTTACCGCTGGCTGAATACGCATACAACAATACCTTAAATACATCCACTAAGAACACGCCGTTCTATGCCAACTATGGGTACCACCCTACTTTTCATCTTTTCCCATATCTGAATACCACTTCTCCTCTTGTGGATGAAACATCCAACTCTATGTCCGAGATTTTCACCTTCCTTAAGGAAAATATAACCGCAGCTCAAGACAGACAGAAGCGTTACTACGACTCCAAGAGACGGATTCCTCCTACTTACCAAGTCGGTGACCGTGTTTGGCTTTCCACCCGACATCTTAAGTTAAAGACACCCTGTCGAAAATTCTCCCATCTCTTCATTGGACCGTATGAAATCACTAAACTGGTTAAAGACAATGCTGTAACTCTGAATCTCCCACCTGAGATTCCGGTGCACCCTACTTTTCATGTTTCCCTGCTGAAACCGTACACCCAGACTAGACAGCAGACCTCTGCCCCTGGAACACCGCCTATAGTGGTCGATGACGACATATATGAAGTGTCTTCCATCCTGGACTTTACCGGGGGGGGTTCTGCAGTACCTCATCCGTTGGAAAGGGTTTTTCCCTGATGAAGATTCTTGGGAACCATCAACTAACCTCAATGCCGCCCGTCTGATTGCCCGGTTCCACAGGGCTCATCCGGACAAACCTGCTCCTCCTGCTGCGGTGCAGCACCTTTGATGGGGGGACCTGTCAGGTATGAGGTGTATGACTTTAAATCCAACCTTATATTAGGCTACTCCTCCCCCTCTCACCTGCCGTTTAATTTAGTTGTGTACTGTTCCTCAAGCTGAGACGCCGCCACAACTCTATTCCTGGCTAAAGTGTATTGAATTGATATACTAATCCCTCAAAGGATTATCCCACTACTTCCACAGAACCTGTTTACCTACTGTGTTACCCTGTCATTTGACTCTCCAGGATTACAAATACAAGTTAAACCCTCCGGAGTTCTCTGAGTGACACAACCCCAAGAGCGGATCATCACCCACCGGTTCAGCTCCGGTGCCTCTTACCATCCTCCTTTCCTTCCTAATTGGTCCGGTGAGCTACGCTGGTTCTGCCCGCTTCCAATACAGACTTTTATTACCTACAGCGCGGGTCTCCCCGCAAGGAAGATTTCTAACAGCCTTACTCCGCTACGCTCCGTCGTAGCCTGTCAGTGATTCCAGCGAGCTGATTGGTGCTTACGCACACACCCCTTCTCTCACAGCACACTGCCGCCAGCTGTACAGCTCTCCCTCTGCAGCTGCCCGTTTCTAATACAAACTGCACAAATTACCTGTAAGCAAGCAAGAGGGTTCACGCTCCAGTTACATCATAAAAGACATTCTACTGATCCTCTTAATTCCAGTTGTTGATAACTACCGCAGTTAGAGGTTTACCTCAGAGGAATAAGTAGTGATTATTACCGGACACTCTCCTGTAACCTGCTAACACTGAACTCATACAGGAGTGATTAACTCTTTCCTCCCCTCTCTATGCAGACTAAGACTTTATTGAATAACCTCTGAATCTACTCATAATAGTGAAATAAACAGTTAGTTCTATCTGCAGTTGAGATCCAACTACCAATTTCATTCTGAATCATAGACAGACTGTGACACCACCCAACCCCTCAAAATAAAAAAGACCTAACTCTAAAAAAACCTAATATACCCATTGTCCCTTAAAATGGCAATCAGCCCATTAAAAAAGCCCTAATCTAAAAAAAAAAACACCCAAAAAAACACTGACCCGCAACATGTACTCACCATTCCTGAAGTCCGGCGGTGAAGGTCTTCTTCCAGGCTGCTCCATTTTCTTTCTTCATCCCGGTGGTGTAGAGCGAATGCGGAGGGTCCTCTTTTTGCGATTGCATATTGAAGATTGAATGCAAGATACCCGTTTTATTTTGGGGTGCCTTGCATTCCTATTGGCTGAAAATTTTAAGTTAAGTGCTGCTTAAATCCTATTGGCTGTTTCAGACAATAGGACTGCAAGGTACCCCAATATAAAATGGGTACCTTGCATTCAATCTTCAGTGTGTGGTGGACGATCACATGAAGAGGATCCTCCACGTTGGATGTCTGCGCGGCTGCCAATCCTGCTCAGCTCCACTCCGCGCCACCGGGATGAAGAAAGAAGATAGCTCTGCAACACCTGGATGAAGATTGAAGATGGAGCTGCCTGGAAGAAGACCTTCACCGCCGGACTTCAGGAATGGTGAGTACCTATGTCTGGGTTAGTGTTAGTTTTTTTAAGGTTTTTTTTTTTTTAGATTAGGGTTGTTGTTTTTTATGGGCACTTAAGAGCTGATTGACCTTTTAAGGGCAATACCCATACAAGTGCCCCTTTAGGGGCAATGGGTAGCTTAGATTTTTTAGAGTTAGGTCTTTTTTATTTTGGGGGGTTGGGTGGGTGGGGGTTTTACTGTTAGAGGTTAATTTGTATTTTTGTTATGTAAAATAGCTGTTAAACTTAGTGCAATGCCCTACAAAAGGCCCTTTTAAGGGCTATTGGAAGTTTACTGTTAGCTTAGGGGGTGTTTTTATTTTTTGGTGGCTTTTTTGTTTTTATAGGAGTATTAGATTAGGTTTACATTTTTTTATTTTGGATAATTTCGTTTATTTTTTTCTGTAGTCTTAGATTTTTTAGATTTTTTGTAATCTTAGATTTTTTATTTTAATTTAATATTAGTTTTTTATAGGTTAATTAGGTACTTTGTGTTGTGGGGGGATGGTGGATTAGGGATTAATAGGTTAATTAGGTTCTTTGCGTTGTGGGGGTTGGCGGATTAAGGGTTAATAACTTTATTAGATACTTTGTGATATGGGGGTTGGCGGATTAGGGATTAATACATTTATTACGTACTTTGGGATGTGGGGGTTGGTGGATTATGGGGTTAATAGTTTAAATAGGTAGATTGCGTTGTGGGGGGGTGGCAGTTTAGAGGTTAATACTTTTATTATTGTTTGTGATGTGGGGGGGTGGCTGATATAGGGGTTTTGACGTGTCGGTTTATTTTTGGGAAGTGGGTTAGATTTCAATGGGAACCAGGCATCAAAAAGCTCCTTTTTCCTCTTTTACACCTATTTGAGCTGGGTGTAATTTTTCTCAATGTATCGACAGCCTCCGATAGTGTATTAACGGTTTGCACTGTCATTGGAAACCTGGTATAATTTAAAGATTTAACGGCTTCTAATACTTTCTATGGGATGCGAAAATGTTTTCGGCAGCCGTAGTCCGGTTGCCAAAATTGAGATATAACGCGCCATTGGAAGCAGTCGATGAACGAAATTGCTTCCGACAGCATATTTATCATTTTGCGAGCGCATGCAAACCTAATTACAGCTCAATGGAAATGATCCCTTAGTAAATAGTAGTAAAAATAGAAGAATTGTCAGTGCCCAGCATTTGTCCCCGGTTAACTTCTTTATCATTTTAGTTTATTCAGTGATTTATTTCTAATTAAATATCATTAAGGGGATCTTTATCATTATGTCAACAATGTTTTAGCTATATTCTATAACAAAAATAAATAAATTACTGAAGAAATCTGTTAAAACAATGAAAAACAACAACTAATTATGGTAATGGCAGAATATTATGCCACCACTGCTTCAACCTGAATTTTTTTTCCCCATATATCTGTATTTTTTATGATTTTAGTGCAGGTAAGAGTATTTCTAATATGAGATCACAGGATCAAAATACATATTTGTATGGATATTTTTTTGCCTTGGGTCAATTTCATTATGTCATAATAAGCATCAATTTGAATCCATTTTTACACAGGCGATGAATTCTTTATATACCAGCCTGTAGGAAGAGAACATGGCATTTGCACAGCATCCATCTCTACAAACAGGATTACCCCCAATTATAGGTAAAACATTGTTTTTCATTTTTTATACTACACAGTCGATATATTAATTTAGAGAGCAATTTCTTCATTAACATTTTTCACAAAGTGAAAGCTTGTGCATCTGTAGTCTTTATTTCAGTTCCCATGATGAGGGACATGATATGCCAAAATTTTCTGTTTTCATTCTTTTAAAATGTATAACTGTAATGCTTCTCTACCTACCGCCCCTCCCATGGCACTCGGATCTCCACAGACCTCTTCTCTAGCGGGACATGGTCCCGTGACAAACAACCTAGCTAGGCTACTACGCTTACTCTTGCGGCCTCTCCAACATGTAGCTCGCCATGTGCCGAAACTTTGGTAATGTCGGCGGGCGGGCACATGAAGTTCACCCCGAGTCACGTGACCATGCTTCCTCCAGTGAGACACTCCACATCAGCTCCAAATTTAAATTACAGATGAAGAGGAGATATTTCCATGTATTACCTATGCCACACCCCTTGATTAATGTCAATCACACACATTCCCCCATAAAACACTGCTACTCAGACAACTCAGTGCTCAGTTATTGAGAGTGTTCCTTTGTGTTCAGACCTCTGTTACCTGTATCCATTATCCTGCCTGAATTACTTTATACGAACCTTAGCTGCCTGCCCCGACCTTTCTTCGTGTCTATTGCTTATGAACCTTTACTGCCTGTACCGACCTCTGGCTTGTTTACTCGAGTACGATTTCCGATCTCTCTATCTCTGCTGTGATTACCTGCTCTGTCTAAGCTATATTACTGGACTTGTCTGGTTCTATTCTTATACCTGCCTAAGTATACTTCATATATATATATATATATATATATATATATATATATATATATATATATATATATAAACACATATATACCAAGCCATTGGGTTCCACCTACTTCTTTTGTGCCTGACAATTATAGTTCTACATTTTTTGAAAAATGGACATTCCTGTGCTAAAAAACCAATTGCCTTTCATAAGATGAATCCACAAAATCATCAAATGTGGGATTATACTTCCTGTCCACAAGGAGGAATCAAAAAAATCACTACCTTTAAAGCTTTCTCTACCAATACTCCATGTATTTCCTCAGTGCCTCCAGTTTCCTTTATGCTTCCCATGTAATTCTCGTGGGATATTCCACTATCAAACAAAACTTGGCCAGAAGTCTTCTTATCCCGGTGTCAAGTGGAGTGATAGGAAATATCCCAGAGCAGAGAAAGTTTGTAAAATGTAGTAAGCAGTACTCACAGTAGGCAGGGCAGTCCTTAGCAGCAATAGGAAGGAAATCCGGTAGTATAGCAGTTCAGGGGTAAACCATTAGAAGGACCAGGAACAGGCAGGAATCAGCAATAAAGGGAAATCCAACAGTATAACAGTTCAGGGGTAAACCAATAGAATGGTCAGACAAGCAGGGTTCAGCAACGGAATATCAATCCAGCAGTTTAGGTGTTAAGCAGGCAGAGTGGTCAGACAAGCAGAGTTCAGCAACAGTATATCAATCCAGCAGTTTAAGTGTTAACAGGCAGAGTGGCCAGACGTTCAGCAACAGTATATTAAGCCAGCATACAGTAACAATAAAACCCAGGAGCACACAAAGTAACACCTATACTTGGGCATAGGTGAGAGGAACTGAGGCACTTACATAGGGAGTCTTCGCGCCACAGGAGACATCCGGAACCGGCATCAGAAGAGGGGCAAGCAGATGATGACGTCATCGTCAGCGCCTGAAACCACCGCAGCGTCCATGGCAACGGTCATAGCAATGGACAGAGACTTCAGCAGCAGGAAGAGCACAGCAGAGCCAGCTTCAAAAAATTAGCAGCATGAAACCTGGAGACCAAAGATGGCGCATGCACATCACGGGCAGGAACCCAGGAACGATCTGCCACAGAGTAACCTTTCCAATGCATGAGGTACTGAAGTTGTCTGTGCCTGTATCTGGAGTCCAGGATCTTAGCAACCTCATACTCAGGGTCACCATGGACCAGGAGAGGAGGAGGAGGAGGTCGGAGCTGAGTATATCTGTTCTTGATGTAGGGCTTGAGTAGAGAGATGTGGAAGACTGGGTGTATGCGCAGGGTTCTGTACAAGGCCACTTTGTAGGCAGCAGGAGACAGTCTTTTAAGGACTTTGTAAGGGCCAATAAACCTAGGCCCTAATTTGTGACTGGGTTGACGTAAACGAATATGTTGAGTTGAGACCCAGACACGTTCACCTACTGAAAAGGCATAAACAGTAATTCTATGATGGCCAGCAAACCCCTTGTATCTGGAGACAGCTGAACGTAACTGAGAGCAAATACGTTGCCAATGAGTAGTGAGGTTAGTAACATGTCGGTCTGCAGCAGGAACCCCTGTGGACTGAGCAGAAAGAGGAAGACACATGGTTGGTAACCTGCTGCGGCTTAAAATGGAGAACATTGTAAAGAAGAGTGCCAATGAGTGTTCTTTACCAGCTCAGCTAGGGGTAACAATTCAGACCAGCAGACCAGTTGGTATGGAGAGAATTAACAAAAGTTTGAGATCTTGATTCACTCTCTGTCAGCCCATTGGTCTGAGGATGGTAGAAAGAAGACAAGGAAACAGTGGTTCCAATCAACTTGCAAAAGGCTTTCCAAAAAGTAGAGATGAATTGTGGACCTCTGTCGGAAACAACATTCACGGGAATGCCACGCAGTTATACCACATGTAACAGAAAAAGGGACGATAATTCTTGGGCAGATGGCAATTTCTTTAAAGTGAAAGTAAACTTACATCTTTTGCGATCTTCCCTAATATTCTTTGCCCAAAATTAGTATGACTTTCATTCATGGTTTTTTCCTCAGTTACCTCTAAATAAAGTTTTCGCCGCAAGGAATGTAATTTTTTAGGCTCTAATAATTCAACCTGTATTTTTTTAATTACTTTATTTCCTGATCACATTTTTTACCTAGCCAATTGAGATTCTGGCCGTTAGGCGGCCGTGATGCCACGTCATCCAACTATTTCTTCTTCTGCGCAAGCGGCACTAATTTGTTCGGCCAAATTATATTAGGCGCGCGCTCCCGATTCGCGCATGCGCATTACATTTTTTGATGACTGCAGCTAAAACGTCATTGCTTTGAAAAACGGGTCACAGATTGCAAAAGTACTATGTTTCTAACGCAATTGACGCATGCGTGTTGGAGACAGTGTTAGTGGAGAATCGCATGTGCACTAAAGTGTCGCATGCGCAATACTCACGGTACTTGTGAACGAGCAACTGAGATACATAAGAGCGGGTGGGACCGCTCTATATGTCAACACACTAAAATATAGGCAGTAGAGGATGGGAGGAGTAAGCATGAGAACGGTAGGAAATCAATATGTTATTAAAAATTCACTAATATAATCAATAACTAAAAAATAAAGTTAGGGATCTTAATATATTAATGAAATAGCATACATTGATGTGTTACAAAGGGACAAACTTTACTTTCACTTTAAGTGTACAAAATGAGCCAGTCTGGAAAATCGATCCACCACAACCCAGAGAACCGTATGATGGACAGAAGGAAGGAGGTCCACAATGAAGTCCATTGTTAGGTGTGTCCAAGGCTGTTTGGGAATGGACAACGGTTGGAGAAAGCCAGAAATCGGGGGGTCTTATTGGCAGCAAAAGTCGTGCAAGATTTCACATAATCCTGAGCATGTTAGGAGAGCGCAATCTTTTTCTTAGTGGCACCATTCCTATGGGGCTAGTAAGTGTCTTGCCTTTTCCGCTTTTTAATAGAAAGTTGAGCGGTGCCATGGTTCTGGAGACCAAATTTCCTCTGCAAAATTAAACGCTTCATTTCTATGCTGATTTTTGGCCCCGCCCCTTTCTCTGAGAAGCAGAGCGGAACCATTTTTAGATCTTACTGAGTCCAGATATATGACCACGCCTCGTTCTCCGGCTGAGAACTGAGCGCCGTTCTTAATCTGCCTGTCTCTTAGTATTAAGAGAAGCAGCTATGTTTTCTTTTACATAGAGAAGACATTGCTTTGAATATGGTGCATGTTAGTAACGTTTCCTGGTAGAAACGTTCATTGTAATATCTTCAATGTGTATGTGCCTATTTAAATCCTTAAGTTAAGGTTTTAATAAATAAAGTTATATACCACTGTAGTTTAGTGGTAATTATCCAGTATTTGGAAGTTTATAAATCCAGTGTAGGATATGTAAGTCCTTTTCGTAATTTAAGTGATTGGGGCATCTGATCATGGTCCTGGAACAAGGGTCTGTTCCTAGGAATAGATTATTATTGGCTCTTGAGGATCAAATTGTTTTACTAAGCATTTCTGTCTCTCATATTTAGAATAAATCTTTAAAAAAATAAATTATTATTTTTGTTTGAGAATCAAGTCTATAAGGACAATTTTAGACAAGCTAATTTGTCTATGCAATTGTGTGCTGCATGTTTAGCCAAAGCTATTAAATGTGCAGATTGGTTGTTGCCCCCTGAGCCTCATGTCTTCCAGGATGACGCTGTTCAGGCAATGCCACAGCTTTCTCCTCAAACATTCCAAGCCTCTATAGTGTCACATACAGTGCCCTGCAGTTCCTCTCATCCTCCTATAGGAGTTTATTTGCCTGCAGAAATTGCTACTCAGGTATCCTCTGCGACATTATCTGCTTTCCCTATATTAACAGGAATACGCAAGAGGAATATAAGTGGTTCCTTCCTACCTATTGATATACAGCTTGCCCTTCCTCATAAGTCTGTTGAGGAGGATACGTCGGTAGACCCAGGGATAGCTTTTTCCCTGTCTCCTATCTTTAAAAACTGACTCCATTAAAGATTCAGGGTGCACGGTGCCTAAAGTAGAAGGGGCTTTTTCTATTATGGCTAAGAGAACGTCTATTCCTATAGAGGATAGCTGCTCTTTTTCAGATCCTATGAACTTCAATAGCATCTTGTAGTTTGCATTACTTCTGTTTCAAGTGTGGCATTTTATTGGTACAACACCTTGTCTGCATCAATTGTGGTAGAAACTCCTTTAGTGGAGATCCTAGACAGTATTAAGGCTCTCAAACTAGCCAATTCCTTTATTTCTGATGCTACCATGCTAGTTATTAGACTGGGAGCCATGATATCTGGCTTCTCTGTCCTAACCGCAGGATATTGTGACTGAAATCTAAGTCCAAGTTTCTAGTGCTTCATTACAAGGGAAAGACTGGTTTGGACCTGATTTTTCGGGGGGAAAGGTTTTTTTGTTTTTGTTTCCACAAGTCAAGAAGAATAGAGATAAAGGATGTCAAGTAACTTTCGTTCCTTTCTGTACCTCCAAAGGAAAGTCTTCCTCTCCCTCTTTCAAGCAGGACTAGTCCAAGTCTTCTTGGAAACCCTGTCAGTCTTAAAACTAGGGGAAGTAATCAAAGAAACCCGTAGCTGAGTCTAAGTCAGCATGTTGGGTTTGTCCTGATCTGGGGTTGGATATGAATACGAGTTGTCCCAGATCCTTGGGCTGTGGACATAGTTTCTTATGGTTTAAATAGAATCAAACTTTCCCTCACAGGGACAGTTTTCTCCTCTCAGGTTTATCTGCATTCCAGATAAATAGTGAGGCATTCTTATCTGCAGTCCAGATAAATAGAGAGGCATTCTTGAACTGTGTTCAGGACCTCCCCCCTGGGAGCAATAGTTCTAGGAATGGAACAAGACCTAGATTCTATTATACAAGTATCAAGATGGAAAATATTCATTAATAATTTTCCTTTGGCTCAAGAGGGTCAGTTCATGATGAACATAGACCTGAAGGATGCATGTCTTCATGTTCTCATCCTAAGGGATTGTCTCAAACTCCTTAGATTTGCTTTTCTGGAAGACTCTTTCAGGTCTCGGGGAATTGCAGGGGCGCCCTTACTGAACAACCTTTGGTTCAGGCGCCATTCTTTTTTTCAAGTATCTCTTATCAGAGACCTAGTTGTTTTTTCTTTGTTTTCTCGGATGGAAGCAAATCTAGAAAAGAGTTCCTTTGTTCCATCTACAAGGGTAGTTTTCTTAGGGTCCATAATAGATTCCCTATCTATGTAAATATTTCTGACAGAGGTCAGAAAATCATAAATTGTTTATTCTTGCCTCTATCTGCAGTCTTCTTTTCGGGCTCTTGTATGGAGGTAATTGGTCTGATGTTTTTTTTTCATGAACATCTTTCCCTTGCTTGATCTCTGCAATTTTACATGTTCAGACAAAGGAACAGGGACTTTTCGGATCTGTCTCAGATGATAAATCTAGACCAGTCGTCTAGAGGAGTCTGCTCTCCACATGAACATGTTGGAGTTGAGAGCAATTTATAATGTTCTAAGAGCTTGGTCTCGGTTGTCCTATGCCCGGTTTATCCGGCTCCAGTCGGACTACCTCATCTCAGTGGCTTACATCATCCACCAGGGAGGAAGTAGGAGTTCCTTAGCCATGAGGGAGGTGGCTCGGATTTTTCAGTGGGCGGAAGCTCACTATTTTTGTCTATCTGTCATCCACATTCCAGGGATGGGCACTGGGAAGCGGATTCCTGAACAGATGGGCATTTCATCCCGGAGAGTGGTCTCTCCATCCGGAGGTGTTCTCCAGGTTAAATCTAAATGTGTGGGCGAGTAGAGCGCTGGACTATAAGGATCCCAAACACCCTATAAATATAAGATCCTTCGGTCTTATGATGTAGATTATCTAGGTTGAGGGGTATATAGGGGCGTTGTTACCAGCTTAAGGGATCGTTTTCAGTTATGTAAATGTTAATTTTCAAATTCCCTGTATAGTGATATTGTGTGATATTTATGAGTATACTTTGGAATGTATATAATAAAGTGATTAACAAAGTTGAAATATTGTGTCAATATATGTGCCAAGTGAAGATGTGATGTTAGATGTTCCTAATATTGGATACAATCTTAAAAATATATGTATACTTAGTGTGAATAAACTAATACAAAAATAGTGTTCAATTTTGATCCTGAATGCAAAACTTAATAAAGTGTTACCTCTAAAACATGTGTGTATAAATGCTGAATAAACTTTGAAATAAAAAATGATATTTAAGTGCTTGTGTATATGTCAAAATAAAGAAAATAGCTATCTGTACCAGAAGCGACCTGTAACTTACAAAATATGAAGTCAGGATACATAAACCAATTTCTTAAATAATAAATTCCAATTTATTAATCTTTAGAAACACTTTAAAAATAGTTTAAAATAAACCCTTAAGGAATATATTCATTAAAAAATATATTTATTAAAATTTTTTTTTACACATTATTCATTCTACTAAAAGAAACTTGTGGGACGTCTCCCAAATTGTTAAAACCAATATGTGATATGCCTTGAAGCTCTAAAATTGATGTAAATAACCACTATATATTGCATTATTATTGCAAAAGTTAACGTTAATTACGGTGGAAAAAAGGAGCCAGCTGTGAACCTTTCAAATATTGCGTATGTATGCACTGAGGTTTTATCTTAAAATTGGATCATTAATCTATAATTCACAGATATATCTCTTATTTATCTTTCTTTAGATATATTGCAGTTTTTCTCATCAAAATATAGGTAGTTTGTTATGAAACAGTTTGTATCTTTGTACTATATATGCTTGTCGGAAAGAGACTGCTCCTAGTGCCTTGCACGCAGTCAGAGTCTGTTAATTGTAGCCGCGTATTAGTGTCCAAAAAGAAACAGAGATACTAGTACACACTATTTGGGAGTTTATCAATTTTCTGTAGTTGTACTCACAGTTCCTTATGGCTTTGACCGCTGTACTTGTCAGATCGGCTTGTTAATCCTAACCGGAGTCCCTCCAGCTCTGCCGCCTCTGTTCGGCGTCTGACGTCACACTCCCCGATGGGAGGATACTTTCCCAGGACACCTTTACCTTTGTCCTCTTTGCTGGTTACTTCGTTGTGTGTGATAGAGATGGAACTGCACTTAGTGCTTTGCACGCAGTTCTTGAATAGATGTAAAGGTGGTAGTTTGGCAATGCCAATAAGAAAGTGCACAACCCGGGTTATGTGTATAAATCTGTTCTTGTAGTTAGAGATGTCCAACAATGTGTATATAAGTCACCCAGCTCGACGCATTTCGCTCTGTTCAGAGCTTTATCAAGATGCTGGTGACTAGTGGTTGCTTCCTTTTAAATTACTTGCATGTTCTCTATTGGTCCTTCCTTAATTGTTAATAAAGGTGGAAATTCTCTATTTCATAGTGATTCTCTATTTCATAGTGATCCCAATAGTGTGTCTAGGTTTCCCTCTTTACTCTTTTAAGGTGGATTGTTTATATAAACCTCCATTCACAATAGCAGTCAATTATAATACCATAAGGCCCCAATAGTGTGTCTAGGTTTTCCAATATCCTCTTTTAAGGTGGACTTTGCTTGATGATTGTATATTCTTATAGATTTATACTTCAAATGAATTTCATAGCATTATTTTTGCAGTATTATAAGTGATTGCTATTTTCTAATTGAAGTCACCATCATCTTGATAAAGCTCTGAACAGAGCGAAACACGTCAAGCTGGGTGACTTATATACACATTGTTGGACATCTCTAACTACAAGAACATATTTATACACATAACCCGGGTTGTGCACTTTCTTATTGGCATTGCCAAACTACCACCTTTACATCTATTCAAGAACTGCGTGCAAATCACTAAGTGCAGTTCCATCTCTATCACACACAACGAAGTAACCAGCAAAGAGGACAAAGGTAACGGTGTCCTGGGAAAGTATCCTCCCATCGGGATGGTGACTGCTTGCTGATACCTTGCCGCCTGTGTATCTAATGCCGTTGTGCAAATTCTATCCATGCTGAATCAATAGCGTCTCCCTTGCTTGAGACCAGTTATATCAACCTTCAGTGAGCTACGGGCGATCCGGATCCAACAGGTGAAGTGGTCTGTGAATGGAGTCCTGAAAATCACGTGCACCGGCTCCTGTGTGTGTCTGTCGGGCGACCCTGTACAGTCCCGATCTGCTTCAATAGGCACAGTACGTGTGCCGCTTCACTTGTATTTCCTGAACGGGGGGGCTCACGTTGGGTATCCTGGTCCTTTGCCCTTACGATACTGTTTTATGGTTGGCGCCTCTCTTGTCTCTCTTTCGTTCATCACAAACTACCTATATTTTGATGAAAAAAACTGCAATATATCTAAAGAAAGATAAATAAGAGATATATCTGTGAATTATAGATTAATGATCCAATTTTAAGATAAAACCTCAGTGCATACATACGCAATATTTGAAAGGTTCACAGCTGGCTCCTTTTTTCCACCGTAACTAACGTTAACTTTTGCAATAATAATGCAATATATAGTGGTTATATACATCAATTTTAGAGCTTCAAGGCATATCACATATTGGTTTTAACAATTTGGGAGACGTCCCACAAGTTTCTTTTAGTAGAATGAATAATGAGTAAAAAAAAAAAATTAATAAATATATTTTTTAATGAATATATTCCTTAAGGGTTTATTTTAAACTATTTTTAAATTGTTTCTAAAGATTAATAAATTGGAATTTATTATTTAAGAAATTGGTTTATGTATCCTGACTTCATATTTTGTAAGTTACAGGTCGCTTCTGGTACAGATAGCTATTTTCTTTATTTTGACATATACACAAGCACTTAAATATCATTTTTTATTTCAAAGTTTATTCAGCATTTATACACACATGTTTTAGAGGTAACACTTTATTAAGTTTTGCATTCAGGATCAAAATTGAACACTATTTTTTGTATTAGTTTATTCACACTAAGTATACATATATTTTTAAGATTGTATCCAATATTAGGAACATCTAACATCACATCTTCACTTGGCACATATATTGACACAATATTTCCACTTTGTTAATCACTTTATTATATACATTCCAAAGTATATTTATAAATATCACACAATATCACTATACAGGGAATTTGAAAATTAACATTTACATAACCGAAAACGATCCCTTAAGCTGGTGACAACACCCCTATATACCCCTCAACCTAGATGTTCTTCAGGTTAATCCTCAAATGGGGGGTGCTAGAGTTGAATCTGATGGCCTCTCGGCAGAACGTCAAGCTTCCATGGTTCGGTTTAGGGTTAAGAGATCCGCAGGCCACGTTGATAGATTCTCTGGCAGTTCCTTGGGATTTCAGTTTGGCATATCTGTTTTCTCTGTTTGATCTTCTCCATGAGTCATTACTCGTATCAAACAGGAGTGAGCACACTTTTTTGGCCTTACCACAAAACGACTTACGTAAACTTTGTAAACCCTTTTTTCTATAGGACTTCCCAAGCACAGGTATTACGAGTCTGTCCTGGGAGGCCAAAAAGTGAGCGGTACACCTTCTACCTCCAAGATCCGTAACGCATTTAAAAGTCAGTAGTTAAGAGTTTTATGGTACAACGCTGTAACATAAAACTCATAACTAAAGTGCTAAAAAGTACACTAACACCCATAAACTACCTATTAACCCCTAAACCGAGGCCCTCCCGCATCGCAAACACTAAAATACAAATTTTAACCCCTAATCTGCCGCTACAGACATCCCCGCAACTATAATACACATATTAACCCCTAAACCGCCGCACTCCCACCTCGCAAACACAATTTAAATATTATTAACCCCTAATCTGCCGTCCCTAACATCGCCGCCACCTACCTACATTCATTAACCCCTAATCTGCCGCCCCCAACGTCACTGCCACTATACTAAATGTATTAACCCCTAAACCTAAGTCTAACCCTAACACCCCCTAACTTAAATATAATTACAATAAATCTAAATAAAACCTACAATTAATAACTAAAAAATTCCTATTTAAAACTAAATACTTACCTATAAAATAAACCCTAAGCTAGCTACAATAGTTACATTGTATCTAGCTTAGGGTTTATTTTTATTTTACAGGCAAGTTTGTATTTATTTTAACTAGGTAGAATAGTTATTAAATAGTTATTAACTATTTAATAACTACCTACCTAAAATAAATAGAAAAGTACCTGTAAAATAAAACCTAACCTAAGTTACAATAACCCCTAACCCTACAATTAAATAAATTAACTAAATTAAAAACAATTAAATAAATGAAAAATTAGCTAAAGTACTAAACCCCCCCACTAAATTACAGAAAATAATAAAAAAATTACAAGATATTTAAACTAATTACACCTAATCTAATAGCCCTATCATAATAAAAAAAGCCCCCCCAAAATAAAAAAAAACCCTAGCCTAAACTAAACTATCAATAGCCCTTAAAAGGGCCTTTTGCGGGGCATTCAGTTCTTTTACCTGTAAAAGAAAATCAGTTCTATTACCTGTAAAATAAAATACACCACCACCCCCAACAGTAAAACCCACCACCCACACAACCAACCCACCAAATAAAATACTATCTAAAAAAACCTAAGCTCCCCATTGCCCTGAAAATGGCATTTGGATGGGAATTGCCCTTAAAAGGGCAGTTAGCTCTTTTGCGGCCCAAACCCTAATCTAAAAAATAAAATTCACCCAACACACCCTTAAAAAAACCTAACACTAAACCCCTGAAGATCGATTTACTGTTCTGAAGACCGGACATCCATCATCAAGGAAGCGGCAGAAGTCTTCATCCAACCAGGCCGAAGTCCTCAACAAAGCCGGGAGAAGTCTTCATCCAAGCCGGGCGAAGTGATCCTCCAGACGGGCAGAAGTCTTCATCCAGACAGCATCTTCTATCTTCATCCATCCGACGCGATGTGGGTCCATCTTCAAGACATCCAACGCGGAGCATCCTCTTCAAACGAAGTCTTCTTACTGAATGATGATTACTTTAAGTGACGTCATCCAAGATGGCGTCCCTTAGATTCCGATTGGCTGATAGAATTCTATCAGCCAATCGGAATTAAGGTAGAAAAAATCCTATTGGCTGATGCAGTCAGCCAATAGGATTGAAGTTCAATCCTATTGGCTGATCCAATCAGCCAATATAATTGAGCTTGCATTCTATTGGCTGATTGGAACTTTGTGAGTATAACCACAATACAAAATCTGTTTTTATATTCAACACCATCGCAGTATCACACTGGGAGGCACCTTTTTTTTTGTGATTTTCTTCTCACAGATATCGGGTTTCCTGGGAATTCCCCTAAACCTGCAAGACTCGTAATAGCAGCGGTAGGGAAAAAGCAGCGTTAGGACCTGTTAACGCTGCTTTTTCAGCCTAAGGCACAACTCGTAATCTAGCCGCATGTTTTTTAAAACTGTTTTTAAATAAATTATACTTTGTATCATATGGAAGCCTGAGCTTGACTCATCATTCCTAGTACCTGGAATTCCTGTAACCTGATATCCTTGTGGAGGATCAGTGTTGCTGGGTCACTGCAAGTTCCCAGCTTGCCCCAATTAGCACACTTGGTGCTGCTCCCTTTGTGAGTATAACCACAATACAAAATCTGTTTTTATATTCAACACCATCGCAGTATCACACTGGGAGGCGCCTTCTTTTTTGTGATTTTCTTCTCACAGATATAGCGTTTCCTGGGAGAATTACAGCTCATTCCACGAGGGCTGTCTCATCTTCTTGGGCTTTCTAGAATGAAGCTTCTGTGGAACAGATTTTGCAAGGCTGCAACTTTGTCCTCTCTGCATTCTTTTCCGAAATTTTCAAATTTGAGTCTTTTGCCTCGACTGAGGCTTCTTTGTGGGTAAAGGTTTTTCAAGCAGTGGTGGCTTCTGTTTAGGTCTGCCTGTCTTGTTTTCCCTCCCTAGTCATCTTTGTCCTTTTGCTTGGGTATTGGTTTCCACTAGTAATTGATGACGTTGTGGACTCACCATATCTTAGGAAAGAAAAGAAAATGTATGCTTACCTATCACCGGATATGGTGAGTCCACGACCCCACCCTTTAATTTAAGACAGTTGTTTTTTACTAAACCTCAGGCATCTCTACACCTTTGTGTAATTCCTTTTTTCCATTTCCCTTTGGTTGAATGACTGGTGTTTATGGGAAGGGGAGTGGTACTTAACCTTAACAGCTTTGCAGTGGTGCTCTTTGCCTCCTTCTGCTGGCCAGGAGTGATATTCCTACTAGTAATTGATGACGTCATGGACTCACTATACCCGGAAAGAAAGAAATTTATCAGGTAAGCATAAATTTTGTTTTTTTAAAGAACACATTCCATGGGTAAAAAATAAAATAGCTACTTTTTAAATATTTTTAATAAACTTACACATTCTAGAAGCAGTCTAAAGAATACACAGTTCTCAAACAGAAACCCCCAGCCCCCTTCTTTACAATATTTCCCTCTGTGATTTGTAATAACCCTTTTAAGTCTGTGGGGATGTGTCAGCTACACTTACCTTTTAAACAGCATGTTTCCCTCCATTGCACACTAAACAGGGACCTGCAACACTGAGAGGAGGGGGAAATGAGCAGTTTAGTTTAAACGAAGCACTGATGTAGTGTAGTCTGTCAGAAAAGGAGGAGTAGGCAGTAGCAGTATAGAGAGGAGGGTGAAGGAGAGGGGGAAAGCAGCAGTTTAGTTGAAACAAAGCACTGATGTAGTGTAGTCTGTCAGACAAGGAGAAGTAGGCAGCAGCAGTATAGAGAGGAGAGTGAAGGGGAAAGGGAAAGGAGCAGATGAGCTTACGAAGCACTTACTGTATATCCCATGTGGCTATCTACAGGAGCACAGGAACGCTACTAGTTACAGTATTAAAGTGCATCTGACATGAAGGCTGTAATCAGTAGCTGTGCCTGTAATCTTCATGCCTGTTTCATGTCTATGCATTTTCAATTATCTGTCTCATTACCCCTCACTTTAGCTCCACCCACCTGCAGGAGAATACATTTTTGTGGTTTCATGACTGTACAGATACAAGTATATGCACTTTACCGGCATCATCATAAAGTATAAACACGGTAACAGTGCAGCACCAATATTACTTTTAAAAATACAATAAAATCAATGGCCCAGATTGCAAGTTTTGCGTTAGAGGCTGTGCGGTGCTAACAAGCAATTTTCACTCACCGCTCACTTACCTACAGCGCTGGTATTACGGGTTTTTACAAACCCAGCTTTAAAAGGCAAGAAGTGAGCGTGAAGCAAAATTTTGCTCATTACCGCACTCCAATACCAGCGCTGCTTAAGTCAGCGGTGAGCTGGTGTAACGTGCTCGTGCATGATTTCCCCATAGGAATCAACGGGGAGAGCCGGCTGAAAAAAAGTCTAACACCTGCAAAAAAGCAGCGCAAAACTCCTTAACGCAGCCCCATTGATTCCTATGGGGAAATACATTTTATGTCTACACCTAACACCCTAACATAAACCCCGAGTCTAAACACCCCTAATCTTACACTTATTAACCCGTAATCTGCCGCCCCCGACATCGCCGACACCTACATTATAATTATTAACCCCTAATCTGCCGCTCCGGACATCTCCGCCACCTGCATTATACTTATGAACCCCTAATCTGCTGCCCCCCAACATCGCCGAACCCAAAATTATATTTATTAACCCCTACTCTGCCGTCCCCAATGTCGCCACCACCTACCTACACTTATTAACCCCTAATCTGCCGCCCCCAACGTCGCCACCACTATAATAAACATATTAACCCCTAAACCGCCGCACTCCCGCCTCGCAAACATTAGTTAAATATTATTAACCCCTAATCTGCCGGCCCTAACATCGCCACCACCTACCTACATTTATTTACCCCTAATCTGCCGCCCCCAATGTCGCCGCCACTATATTAAAGTTATTAACCCCTAAACCTAACACCCCCTAACTTAAATATAATTAAAAGAAATCGAAATAAATATTCCTATCATTAACTAAATTATTCCTATTTAAAACTAAATACTTACCTGTAAAATAAACCCTAAGCTAGCTACAATATAACTAATAGTTACATTGTAGCTAGCTTAGGGTTTATTTTTATTTTACAGGCAAGTTTGTATTTATTTTAACTAGGTAGAATAGTTAGTAATAGTTATTATTATTTAATAACTACCTAGCTAAAATAAATACAAAAGTACCTGTAAAATAAAACCTAACCTAAGTTACAATTACACCTAACACTACACTATAATTAAATTAATTCCCTAAATTAAATACAATTAAATACAATTAAATAAAATTAGCTAAAGTACAAAAAAAACACACTTAATTACAGAAAATAATAAACAAATTACAAGATTTTGAAACTAATTACACCTAATCTAATCCCCCTAACAAAATAAAAAAGACCCACAAAATAAAAAAAGCCCTTCCCTACACTATTTTAAAAAAAGCCCTTAAAAGGGCCTTTTGCGGGGCATTGCCCCAAAGTAATCAGCTCGTTTACCTGTAAAAAATTACAAATCCCCCCCTCAACATTAAAACCCACCACCCACACAACCAACCATACTCTAAAACCCAACCAATACCCCCTTAAAAAAACCTAACACTAACCCCTTGAAGATCACCTTACCGGGAGAAGTCTTCATCCAACCGGGCCGAAGTCCTCAACGAAGCTGGGCGAAGTTGTCCTCCAGACGGGCAGAAGTCCAGACGGTATCTTCTATCCTCATCCATCCGGCGCGGAGCGGGTCCATCTTCAAGACATCCGACGCGGAGCATCCTCTTCATCCGACGGCTAACACTGAATGAAGGTTCCTTTAAATGATGTCATCCAAGATGGCGTCTCTTCAATTCCGATTGGCTGATAGAATTCTATCAGCCAATCGGAATTAAGGTAGAAAAAATGCTATTGGCTGATGCAATCAGCCAATAGGATTGAGCTGGCATTCTATTGGCTGATTGGAACAGCCAATAGAATGCCAGCTCAATCCTACTTTATTTAACCTTACACTACAATTAAATAAATTACCTAAATTAAATACAATTACCTAAATTACAAAAAAAAACCCCACTAAATTACACAAAATAAAAAAAGACATTATTAGATATTTAAACTAATTACACCTAATCTAATAGCCCTATCAAAATAAAAAAGCCCCCCAAAATAAAATAAAAAAACCTAGCCTAAACTACCAATAGCCCTTAAAAGGGCCTTTTGCGGGGCATTGCCCCCAAAAAATCAGCTCTTTTACCTGTAAAAAAAAATACAGACAACCCCCCAACAGTAAAACCCACCACCCACACAACCAACCCCCCAAATAAAACCCTAACTAAATAAACCTAAGCTCCCCATTGCCCTGAAAAGGGCATTTGGATGGGTATTGCCCTTAAATGGGCATTTAGCTCTTTTTCAATTGCCCAAACCCCTAATCTAAAAATAAAATAAAACCCACCCAATAAAACCTTAAAAAAACCTAACACTAACCCCCGAAGATCCGCTTACAGTTTTGAAGACCGGACATCCATCCTCAACAAAGCCGGGAGAATTCTTCATCCAAGCAGCAAGAAGTCATCAACGAAGCCGGGAGAAGTCTTCATCTAAGCCGGCAGAAGTGGTCCTCCAGACTGGCAGAAGTCTTCATCCAGACGGCATCTTCTGTCTTCATCCATCCGGCGCGGAGCGGCTCCATCTTCAAGACATCTGGCGCGGAGCATCCTCTTTGTCATGTTCTGTCTCAGGATGTTTTGTGAGAGCCTCATTGTCTGGAACAGTTGCTTTAAAGGAAGAATAGTAGAAGCCATATAGATTGAAAATATATCAGATTTATTAAAATAACAAAATACTTTGATTAAGCAAATATTTGCAGGGTATATTTAAATGTGCTACTCCGGTATGTTAAGTCCACATACGGCAGATGTGGAAATAAACAAACAAAGTAAGCAGAGATGCAGATTCAAAAAGGAAAGTCTTTCTCCTAGTAATAACTGAAATGCAGGATTTGCACAAGGCAGGAAACAACTTGTAAACAGGTAGCAGGTTTAAAGGTAAAGTCTTCCTGCTGGTAATAACTGAAGTGCAGGATTTGCACAAGGCAGGGAACAAACTTGTAAACAGGTTTAAAGGTAAAGTCTTTCTCCTGGTAATAGCTGAGTGCAGGAATTGCACAAGGCAGGAAACAAACTTGTAAACTGGTAACAGGTTTAAAGGTAAAGTCTTTCTCCTGGTAATAGCTGAAGTGCCGGATTGCACAAGGCAGGAAACAAACTTGTAAACAGGTAACAGGTTTAAAGGTAAAGTCTTTCTCCTGGTAATAGCTGAAACGTAGGAATTGCACAAGGCAGGAAACAAACTTGTAAACAGGTAGCAGGTTTAAAGGTAAAGTCTTTCTCCTGGTAATAGCTGAAGTGCAGGATTTGCACAAGGCAGGGAACAAACTTGTAAACAGGTAACAGGTTTAAAGGTAAAGTCTTTCTCCTGTTAATACCTTGTAAACAGGTTTAAAGGTAAAGTCTTTCTCCAAATAAGTACAGAAGTACAGGTTCTGACTTGTGACAAAACAGATCCAATGTGAAGACAACATGCAGTCTAACAACCAGCTTTAAATAGGAAGGATTTGCACAGGATTGGTTCTGAGAAAATCCAAAATTGAGAACACCTGTGTGTTGCACAGGTGTAATTACAAGTAAGGCAAATCCTCATATAACAGAAAAAGTTTCATGCTATTGCTAGAACTGACTGTGGCTCAACAAGCAAGCAAACCAACTGGCAAGCACAGAGCCACAGGTTCAAATCCCCACAAAGCCCTTCCTAGCAGAATGCCTCCCAGACTTTTTCTTTTTAGTATGGAAGCTTGGTTCCTGACACTCTTCTTCCGACGACTAACGACGAATGAAGGTTCCTTTAAGTGACGTCATTTAAGATGGCGTCCCTTGAATCCTGATTGGCTGATAGAATTCCAATCAGCCAATAGGATTGAGCTCACATTCTATTGGCTGATTGGAACAGCCAAAAGAATGCAAGCTCAATCCTATTGGCTGATTGCATCAGCCAATAGGAATTTTTCACCTTTGATTCTGATTGGCTGATAGAATTCTATCAGCCAATCGGAATTCAAGGGATGCCATCTTGGATGACGTCACTTAAAGGAACCTTCATTCGGTGTTAGTCATCGGAAGAAGAGGATGCTCTGTGCCGGATGTCTTGAAGATGCAGCCGTTCCGCGCCGTATGGATGAAGATAGAAGATGCCGTATGGATTAAGACTTCTGCCCGTCTGGAGGACCACTTCTGCCAGCTTGGATGAAGACTTCTCCCGGCATCGTTGAGGACTTCTTGCTGCTTGGATGAAGACTTCTCCCGGCTTCGTTGAGGATGGATGTACGGTCTTCAAAACTGTAAGTTTAGGTTTTATTTTACAGGTAAGTTTGTATTTATTTCAGCTAGGTAGCTAGTAAATAGTTAATAACTATTTACTAACTATTCTACCTAGTTAAAATAAATACAAACTTACCTGTAAAATAAAAATAAAATGTAAGATAGCTACAATGTAACTATTAGTTATATTGTAGCTAGCTTAGGGTTTATTTTATAGGTAAGTATTTAGTTTTAAATAGGAACTATTTAGTTATTAATAGTAGGTTTTATTTAGATTTATTTTAATTATAATAAAGTTATGGGTCTTAGTGTTAGACTTAGGGTTAGGGGTTAATATGTTTAGTATAGTGGCGGCGACGTTGGGGCGGAAGATTAGGGGTTAATAAGTGTAGGTAGGTGGCGGCGATGTTAGGGGTGGCAGATTTGGGGTTAATATATTTAACTAGTGTTTGCGAGGCGGGAGTGCGGCGGTTTAGGGGTTAATATGTTTATTAATATGGGCGGCGATGTCCGGAGCGGCAGATTAGGGGTTAATAATTTTATTTTAGTTCTTGCGATGCGGGAGGGCCTAAGATTAGGGGTTAATAGGTAGTTTATGGTTGTTAGTGCACTTTTTAGCACTTTAGTTATGAGTTTTATGTTACGGCGTTGTAGCATAAAACTCATAACTACTGACTTTAGATTGCGTTACGAATCTTGGCGATATAGGGTGTACCGCTCACTTTTTGGCCTCCCAGGCAGACTCGTAATTCTGGCGCAAGCAAAGTCCCATTTAAAAAAGACTTTACGCAAATTGCTTAAGTTAATTTGCGTTAAGGCCAGAAAAGTGTGTGGTGCCCCTAAACCTGCAAAACTCGTAATACCAGCGGTAGTGAAAAAGCAGCGTTATGAGCCTTAACGCTGCTTTTTCACTCATACCGCAAAACTCGTAGTCTAGCCGAAACTTTCTTTGTTTTCTTGGTATCTTTGAAAAAGTAGAAATGTAATCATGGGAGCCGGCACGTTTTTGGTTTCAGCACTCTGGGTAGCACATGCTGATTGGTGGCTACATTTAGCACTAAATATATATTAGAAAGTTGCTTAAAATTGCATGCTCTATCTGAATCATGAAAAAAAAATTGGGTTTGATATCCCTTTAAATATTTATATTTTTCTTTATTGACTATATGCTTCAAGAAAGCTTGTTTTATTATTTGTAAAATTCCTTCAAATTTTCTGTGTTTTTTTTAGAAGGATATGTTTCGGTATCTTCCAGAAGTCTGTATGCATCTGCTTGATCAGGTGTGGGCAATTACCGGCCCTCCAGATGTTATGGACTACATCTCCCATGATGCTTTGCCTGCATTATGGATTAAAGAGCATTATGGTTTGATGTAGTCCATAACGCAGTAATTGTCGACCCCTGTGCTAGATAGATAGTTTATCCCTATTTTCTGTAATAATCCATCTTCCTTTGTTTGCTTTACGAACTACAATAATAATAGTAATAATATCATCATTTTTCCATAATGTTGATGAATTTCCTTTCATTATTAGAGTTGATCATTTAATTTTTAACATCTTGTAAAACCTATTATTCAAACATTTGAATGTACCTTTAGAATGTATTGTATAAAATACTAATTTGGGTTTGCAAGTACTGTGAATGGTCTTTATTTTTTTATTATGTTCACCTTGTACCAAATATATTGGAAAGACTTTTATTCATAACTAATCAATTACAACACAAGTGATTGTATTTTTTTTTTCCATTTTTTTCATAAACGTGCATGCATACATATTTCCTTCAACTAGTTTTTTTTATTCTCTTAAAAAAATAGAGGACTTCTGAGTGGAATCCCTCATGCAATGTACACTTTTTATCTTTATGTTATTTATTTTTGTACTGTTAATAATTTTTCTTTACTTCACAATAGTGACGAATATAGGATACATCAGCACTGATTCAAAAAAACAATTATTAGTGCTGCTCACACCTTTTCCTTTTCACAATACTGTTATGAATCTAACTTTTACTTTTAAATCAGGCTGGAACGTACAGCATAAATGTTGGTTATTTACAGTTATTTTATATGTACTCCAAGCAAATTGTAAACTACATACTTCTTTCTTCACAGTCCTGATGAAGCAGAGCAGATTAATGTCCATGAACAAAATAGGGTGAATGATGATAATGATAAAGATATGTAAGTATTAAACATTTAGTTTTCAACATTTGTTAACTAGAGTTAGGCAATGCATGAGACTCTTTCTTGATCATTTGTCACAAAAAAATAGTTTTATCTGATATTCCTTTATGGGGTTTGTTTGGGATTTGTAAATGAAAAACTCTGCTATTTCCTATGGGATCAACGTCAAGGCAGCAGAGGAGAAGCTGGACTGCAACTTAAACTTAAATAAAGTTGTTACATGCCGGCATCAGCACAAAAATACTTCTTATCTGTCTATTTGACACGATAAGGAGAGTCCACAAGGTATTCTTAACAAGTTGGATATATTTTTTGTCAACCACGAGGAGTCAAAACACTCTTAATTTGCAGAGCTTTACTCTACCCCAACTCCCAGCAATCCTCTGACACGTTTAGTAATGTTTTGAGTCAATCATGGAATAGGTGAAACTTTGAAGTGTTTAAGTCTTCATATCTTTTTATAGGGGATCTTTAGCTTATCTAGGCGTAATTTTTTCCCTGCTCTTAAGTGCCTCCTGGTAACATGAGTTTAAGCAGGCAGTGAAAGTTCTTCTCCCATTGGGAGTTGTCACAGGGCACCCAAGTGATATGTAAATTAATCTGTCAATCCCCTGGCCTATAGTGGGCTCCTCCTTGAATATCCTTGGATCTGCAATTGTACTTCCTCAGATAAAGTTTCTACAGAATGCAGAATGCAGCTGCTATGCCACAAAGTAAGGAAGGTAAGTAGAAAAATAACCTTTCACAACTCTCTATTCCCTGCCAATCTAGACAATGGGGCCGATTTATCATGCCCGAATGGGGCCAAATACCTGTTTCCACGTGAGCCTTCAGGCTCGCCGGAAACAGGAGTTAAGAAGCAGCGGTCTTAAGACCGCTGCTCCTTAACTCGTCCGCCGCCTCTGAGGCTGCGGACATCAATCTGCCGATTTCATATGATCGGGTTGATTGACAGATTCACCAGAACTGCTTGTGCCATGCTAAATGCCGACAGCGTATGCTGTTGGCATTCAGCGATGTCTGGTGGACATGATACGCTACAGTGTATCATGTCCGCCAGACATTGATAAATCGGTCCCATAATGTTTTTTGTGGTCTGAGGGTATTAAAAACTAAGGGGTTAATTGCATTCTTTCTGATTTTCTTTTTATATCAGAAAACAAGAACAGTTTTTTTTTTTCATTAGCAAAGAGTTTACTGTCTTTCCAAGTCAAAAATAGCAGAGCTGGATAACCACAAGATTTGATCTCCATTACCCCCAATGGCACCCTTAACTACTAATAATGTCTGTCGATCAACAAATACTACAACCAATGCACTAAACAACACAACTGCACAAATATAAAATGGTGTTTTCATGCTCTTTTTACCTTAAATCACATCCAAGTCGCCCCACAGCCAATCAGAAAAATTAACAACATGGCGTGAGTGCTTCATTTTATCAATACACTCTTAGTGGATTAATATTGTTGGGTTTTTTTTATTTTATTTTTTTTACTTTATACTTTATTACTAATACTTTACTAATACTTTAATTCGCTCCTTATTTCACTTTGCGTGTTTCGAATTCTGTTAATATTTTCGATAACAAGCTTCTAATATTTGTTTTACTTTTTACTATTTTACGCTATATAGAAGTGCATTCTTCTAGTTTGCTCACTTCAGCTTTAATTTTCTGCGGTATTTTCCTCCAACGCTATTGACCCCCGTTCACATATCGGGTTAGTGCTCTCCAGCTTTAGCTATTCCTCACAGTACAACAGTTACCCTTACTTGGCTGTGCGAGGGTTACGTTTTTTCCACTGCACTAATATCTTTTCTCTTGTAAGGTGTATCCAGTCCACGGATCATCCATTACTTGTGGGATATTCTCATTCCCAACAGGAAGTTGCAAGAGGACACCCATAGCAGAGCTGTAATATAGCTCCTCCCCTAACTGTCATAGCCAGTCATTCTCTTGCAACTCTCAACAAGCTAGGACGTTGTAGGAGAGAGTGGTTAAATATAGCTAGTTTATTTTCTTCAATCAAAAGTTTGTTATTTTTAAATAGTACCGGAGTTGTGCTATTTTATCTCAGGCAGTAAATAGAAGAAGAATCTGCCTGAGGTTTCTATGATCTTAGCAGGTTGTAACTAAGATCCATAGCTATTCTCACATATGTCTGAGGGGATTACACAGATGAGGTAACTTCAGCGAGAGAATGGCGTGCAGTTTATTCTGCTATCAGGTATGTGCAGTTATAATTTTTTCTAGAGATGGAAAACACTAGAAAATGCTGCTGATACCGGATTAATGTAAGTTAAGCCTGAATACAGTGATTTAATAACGACTGGTATCATGCTTACTCCCAGGGGTAATACCCTTATGATATTTACAATATAAAACGTTTGCTGGCATGTTTAATCGTTTTTATATATGCTTTGGTGATAAAATTTATTGGGGCCTAGTTTTTTCCACATGGCTGGCTTAAATTTTGACTAGAAACAATTTCCACTGTTGTAGTATAAAGGTTACAGTTGGTGCAGTTAAAATTACAAACTGTGACATCCAGCTTCCCTCAAAGGCCCTCTGAATGCTATAGGACATCTCTAAAGGGCCCAAAGGATTTCCAAAGACGTTTATTGGGGAAGGTAGGGCCACAGCTTGCTGTGGCAGTTGGTTGTGACTGTTAAAAAACATCTATTTAGTTTTTTTGATCCGTTTTTTGAACTAAGGGGTTAATCATCCATTTGCAAGTGGGTGCAATGCTCTGTTAGCCTATTATACACACTGTAAAAATTTTGTTTGATTTACTGCATTTTTTCACTGTTTTTCAAATTCTGACAAAATTTGTTTCTCTTAAAGATATCACTGGAGGAAAAGGTCATGCCCTTCCTCAGGACAGGTCCAAATCTAGGGCCAAACAGTCTAATTTTCGTGCCTTTCAAAACTTCAAGGCAGATGCGGCATCAACTTCCTCTAATAATAAACAAGAGGGGTCTTTTGCTCAATCCAAGACGGTCTGGAGACCAAACCTGACATGGAAAAAAGGTAAGCAGGTAAAAAAGCCTGCTGCTGCCTCTAAGACAGCATGAAGGAACGGCCCCCTATCCGGGAGCTTGCAAGAGAATGACTGGATATGGCAGTTAGGGGAGGAGCTATATAGCAGCTCTGCTGTGGGTGATCCTCTTGCAACTTCCTGTTGGGAATGAGAATATCCCACAAGTAATGGATGATCCGTGGACTGGATACACCACAAGAGAAATAAATTTATCAGGTAAGCATAAATTGTGTTTTTACTACTTGTCAGTCTGCAGTAATGATCTCCTTTGACTTATCTGTCTATTTGACACTATGTGGAAGGGGTAAGAGTTTACAAATTTCCATAGAGCTGGGTGTATTTATTTAATTACTTACATTTATTCATTAGTAAAAAAAAATTCTGTCTGCTAAGAGGCTTTATTATTAGTACTTTTCTGCTCACAAAGTTTGACAGCCTTTACTGTGCAGGATCCTGATTCCTATTTATTTTCTGTCTCCTTACCTATTTATTTGTTAAACATAAAAAATACAATTAGTGCTTATCTGTTCTTATTTTCTTATAATGACGCATGCTGGGACTGTTCCCACTTCTGTGTCTTTAGACCCTTTAGATGGTAGATCAACTGATCACTTATATACTCTGTTTAAGTATGTTTTTTGCAAAATTGTCGCTGTGACTCTACCAGCTCAGCTTTGCAATTCCTGTATGGATCATTTTATGCATTCTAACCAGACCAATGCTGCTTTTTCTTCTAAGGGAATCTGTCCTCCCTCACTCTGTTCTACACAGGGGAGTTCTTCCGATTTTGCTCAAGGATTTTGTGCACTCTACAACTTCTGGAATGTAGGCGGCTATGCCTCCTCCAAGTAAGCACAAAACAACTATATCTGATGTTCAACCTACAGTCAGCTCATATAGCAATGTTGAATCTTAGAAGATCAGATCAGCTAAACAGCGTTTTAATGAGTCTGATTCTGATACTTGATGACCGGGAATCAGTCACTGATCAAGACACAGAATCATCCTGTTTTATGTTCAAGCTTAAATATCTTCGCACTCTGTTAAAGAAGATTTTATGTACTATAGGTGTCCAAGGTCCTAAACCAAAAGAGGAGAAGTTTGTTAAGCAATTGGACTCCAAAGGTATTTCCAGGTTCCTGGGGCTATTATAGAATTAATTACTAAGGAATGGACTTTTAATCCAGCCTCAACATTAAAGAACATTTTTTATTTGCTGGCTTCCAGTTTAGAACTTTTGGGAACCATTCCAAAGGTGGACAGTGCTATATCCACTTTAGCTAAACCCACTAATATTCATTTAGAGGATAGTACTTCTTTTAAAGACTCTATGGATCAAAATTGGAGTCCTTTGACAAAAAAGCTATTCAACAAGCGGGTTTCCTGTTTAGGCCAGCTATTAGCATTGCTTGTGTTTCAACAGATTCTACTCTTTTAGCAGATAATTTTGAGGTTTATGATTTTCAACAGTGTTTGAAACTTAAGCTCTGCTAATGCCTTAATTTGTCATGCTCTTATTGATATGAATATGGTGTTAGTAGTTTTGACCAGAAAGGCATTGTGGCTGAAATCGTGGTCAGCTGATATGATTTCCAAAAGTAGAATTTTTATCTCTTCTTTTTCAAGAAAATTTTGTGTGGGCCTGGTTTAGATGCCATCATTTCTACTGTGACTGGAGGAAAAGGAGCTTTTCTACCTCAGGACAAGACGTCTAAGGGAAAGAATAGAGCTATTGGCCATTTTCGTTCCTGTTGTCAATTAAGTAACCAAAGGTCGTCCTCCTTTTCACAAAAACAGGAATCTTCCAGATCCTCCTGGAAGCCCAAACCCAATTGGAACAAGGCCAATAGTCATAAAAGCTTTCTTCCTCTACTAATTCATCATGAATGTCCAACCCCCATCCAAATTTTTTTCTGTTAGGGCGACGATTACGTTTTTTGAGGCATGGTCACAGTCTATTCAAGACCCCTGGGTACTAAAAATAGTTTCCCGGTGATACTAAACATGCTTGAAATTAAGGCCTCCCAGAGAAATGTTCCCTGTAAAGGCAAAAGCCTTTTTCAAAGGATCTGGAGCTCATGGGAGTGATAGTTCAAGTACCTATGTAGGAACAAAGCCAGGGTTTTTATTCCAATATTTTTATTGTTACCAAAAAAAAATAGCCAGCAACATGTTCATCGTTACATACCTTTACTAATTTCTGCAACTTTGATCTGTTTGTGTCTTCTGAATAAACTTTTGGTAGGAAAGTCCTTCAGGCTGCAGTGTCTGAAATGAGATGCCTTAATTTTTTTCTTATGCCCAAATTACTTGTGGACTCTTGGGTATTAGTTCCCAAGAGTAATGGCTCTTGGAGTCTCACCACCTTATGAAAGAAAACAGAATTGATGCTTTCCTAGTAAAATCATTTCTTTCATGGTGGTGAGAGTCCACAAGACTTGCCCATTTTAATATAATTTAGTAAAAAAACAATTCTGTTGGCAGATATAGCATGCACCTTATTTTCCCTGCTTGTTCCTTTCCTATTTTTCTAATTCTCTTTGCTTGGTTATATATCAGACTAGCATACCAGAGAGGTGGGAGGGATAAAGTTCTCTAGGAGTTTTGGGAATATTTGCCTCCTCCTAGTGGCCACAAGTTGAATCTCATTAGTAATTCTTTATTTTTAAAGGAGAATCTAAATACCAATTTTGATGTCTGTAACATCTTTGGTTTTTGAGACATAGGTATCCTCATATTGGAAGTAAGTGGTACCCCTATATATTGGGGATAGGCGCTTCCGGGATTTCATTGTTCGATAGTGACCACCAGAAGCACCAAAAACTGCTGCGAAGATGTGCGCCTGGAGCCTGGATGAAGTGAGCCCTGGTTGGAAGAAGACTGTGGAGCAGAGGCAGCGGAAGAGGCCGCCAAAGTCCGCCTCCACGAAGATGGGCCCCCAGGGTCACGAACCTGGATGAAGAGGGCCCAACGTCAGATCAGTAGGAGCATGATTACCCAACTGAGAGTACCATTTTTGGGGTTAGTTGAGGCTTTTTTGGGGTGGGTTTTTTATGTTTAAGAAAAACATTTTTTTATTTTTACTTTTATTTTAACCCCTTATTGACCAATGTCGTAGCCTGTACGACGTTGATCGTTATGCCCTTAAGGACCAGCGACGTACATTGCTGCAGTCTTGGGCTTCTCTCTGCCGCGATCTCGCTTAAAATAGCGAGATTGCGCATTTTCTGCATGCCCCACAAATGGGGCACTGCAGAAATAGAGTTGCAGAGTTGTCGATGCATTGGCCAGCGATGGTGCCGTTCGTTATGCAGTAGCAGGGAGGCGGGTGGGAGCAGTGGCGTCACTAGGGTTGGTGTCACCCGGTGCGGTAAGTTATGGTGTCACCCCCCCCCCAGAAAGCAGACACACACAAAAACACAGGCAAACACACATACAAACACTCAGACACACTTAAAAACATACTCAGATGCACACACAAACACTCGGAAACACACTCAGACACACACACAAAAACACACACACAAAAACACCGAGACACACACACACACACACAAACTCAGACACACACTTACAAAATATGTAAACTGCACTGCATTAATTATAAAGCGCATGCCTAGAGCTGCTCCCTGGCTCAGCAGAGCATCAAATGAAAGATAAACAGAGCACTCTAAAAATAAATCACTAAAGAAAAGGTTTAGGCGCAAACGATGAAAATTCTGCTCTCTGACTCTGTTCCAAGCCTGTCAGTGCACAGCCCCGAGCCGCGTGCCTAACGCTTTTTATGGCCAATCACCTCTGCACTCTGCCCACCCCCAGACCCCCGCCAGCCCTCCTACCTGTTCAGTGTGCACTTAGTGTACCGTAACCGTAATGGTCTGGTGGGCATCATACGTGGCTCCTTCACTTTAAAGACAGTGTCAAACAGTCATGCGGTCAGGTGCCAGGCATCCCCTCATGATTTGCCAGTTCCCGTTTAAAGAGACAGCACAGCAGTGAGTGACTCCACTGCTCCACATGTCACTGAGCAGTGAGCACAGATAGGCAGGCAGGTTTAGGCTAGCAGCGCAACTTTGCAAGCCCCACGGCATGCCCACAACATTCATAGCGAAATTGGGCAGGGGAGAAGCAAAGTACAAACAAGCAAAAGCAGCCGGGAAAACTATTTGTTGAAATTGCAGCACTGGCTCAAGGGGCAAAAAAATTGTGTGTCTACAACTTCCCCCGTCCCACCAATGTTCACAAATGCCAGCCCCTCTAATAAAAAAAAACTATGCATCTCAACATTGTATTTCTTTGAATTTCAATAAAATTAAAAAAAAAAAAAAAAAAAAAAATTTTTTTTTTTGGTGTCACCCCCTGGAGGGTGTCACCCGGGTGCGGCCCGCCCCCCCCAGTGACGCCACTGGGTGGGAGCGGCCCATCGCTGTAGGGACTTCCTGTCCCTGCAGTGCGTGCAGTACATCAGGAGAGCGTGGGGGCGGGGGACGCGCACGAGTGCGCTCACATGCTGCATTGATGTGGAAGATAGTTGGAAGATGGTGGAAGATAGTTAGAGGGGTGAGGGTTAGAGGGCTGTATGGGGGGTATCAGGAAGTTTGGGGGCTGAGGGGAGATCCATCACTGCAAAATATATTAAAAAATAAATAAAAATTGCCTTTTATTTTAGTACTGGCAGACTTTCTGCCAGTACTTAAGATGGTGGTGACAATTGTGAGGTGGGGGAGGAAAAAGAGCTGTTTGAGGGGGTCAGGAAGGGATCAGGGGGTGGGATGTGTCAGGTGGGAGGCTGATCTCTACACTAAAGCTAAAATGAACCCTACAAGCTCACTACAAACTACCTAATTAACCCCTTCACTGCTGGGCATAATACAAGTGTTGTGCAAAGCGGCATTTAGCAGCCTTCTAATTACAAAAAAGCAATGCCAAAGCCATATATGTCTGCTATTTCTGAACAAAAGGGATCCCAGAGAAGCATTTACAACCATTTGTGCCATGATTGTACTAACTGTTTGTAAATAATTTCAGTGGGAAACCTAAAATTGTGAAAAAGTTAACGATTTTTTTTATTTGATCGCATTTGGCGGTGAAATGGTGGCATGAAATATACCAAAATGGGCCTAGATCAATACTTTGGGTTGTGTACTACACTACACTAAAGCTAAAATTAACCCTACAAGCTCCCTAATTAACCCCATCACTGTTGGGCATAATTCACGTGTGGTGCGCAGCGACATTTAGTGGCCTTCTAATTACCAAAAAGCAATGGCAAAGCCATATATGTCTGCTATTTCTGAACAAAGAGGATCCCAGAGAAGCACTTACAACCATTTGTGCCATAATTGCACAAGCTGTTTGTAAATAATTTCAGTGAGAAACATAAAGTTTTTGAAAAAGTGAACAATTTTTTTATTTGATCGCACTTGCCGGTGAAATGGTGGCATAAAATATACCAAAATTGGATCAGATCTATACTTTGGGTTGTCTACTAAAAAAAATATATATACATGTGAATGGTTATTCAGGGATTCCTGACAGATATCAGTGTTCCTATGTAACTATTGCTAATTTTGAAAAAAAAAAAATGGTTTGGAAATAGCAAAGTGCTACTTGTACTTATTGCCCTATAACTTGCAAAAAAAGCAAAGAACACGTAAACATTGGGTATTTCTAAACTCAGGACAAATTTTAGAAACTATTTAGCATGGTTGTTTTATGGTCGTTGTAGATGTGTAACAGATTTTGGAGGCCAAAGTTAGAAAAAGTGTGTTTTACATTTTTTCATCATATTTTATATATTTTTTTTATAATAAAATAAGATGAAAATAATGATAGCTTTAGAAAGTCAATTTAATGACAAGAAAAAACGTATATAATATGTGTGGGTAGAGTAAATGAGTAAGAGGAAAATTACAGCTAAACACAAACACTGCAGAAATGTAAAAATAGCCCTGGTCGTAAAGGGAAGGAAATTGAAAAATGGCTTTGTCCTTAAGGGGTTAATCTATGTTTTTTTTAGTTAGATTTTTTTTTGGGGGGGGGGTTACTTGTAATTTAGACGGGGATTTTTGTAATTTTTTTTTTTTTTTTGCAAAAGAGCTGATCACTTTAGGGCAATGACCTACAAAAGGCCATTTTCAGTTATATTGTCAATTTAGGGTTGGGGGGGTATTTTATTTTATGGGCCATGTAGTTTATTGTTAAGAAAAATGCTTTTTTTATTTTGGATACTGTAGGTGTATTTTGTTTTGTAATTTAGATTTTTTTATTTGTTATAACTTAGATTTTTTTTTTTTTTGTAACTTAGTGGGGTTAGTTTAGAGGACAGGGTTTAGTTTAGAGAAGGGTTTAGGTGTTAGTGTAGTTCTAGTTTGCATTTGTAGGTGGCGGTTTAGGCCTTAATCTCCTAATCACTACTCATACCTGTATGAGGTTGGATAGGTGATTATTGTTAGTTATTACTTATTAGGATTTAATCTCTTAACCACCCCACATACCTGTATGGGGGTTGATTAGGTGATTAGGTTAGGGCAGTTTAGGGGTTAATAGTGCATTTATCTACAATTTTTAAAATATTATGCATTCTTATGTATGATGCATATTCTTTTAACTATCCTATAATATAAAAGGCCAAGTGTGTTTGTCATGCGCGGTAGAGACAGCACGAGGACAAACACACCTGGCCTTAGAGTTTACCTGATCTGCTGCGGCATGGTGGCGGTGGGCGTGGCCTGGCATGAGCTGGGGCGGTCGCACGCGAGAGGGGAAGGAGATAGAAAGAGAGGGGGAGATAGCAAAAGAGATGGGAAAGAGCTAAAGAGAGGGTATGAGAGAGCAAAAGAGAGGGGAAAGAGCAAAAAAGAGGGGGGAGAGAGCAAAATAGAGGGAAGAGAGAGGGGAGAGAGAGAGCAAAAGAGAGGGGGAGAGAAAAAATAAGAGGGGGAAAGAGGGAGAGCAAAAGAAGAGAGGGGGAGAGAGGGAGAGGGGAGAGAGAGAGCAAAAGAGAGGGGGAGAGAGAGCACGCAAAAGAGAGGGGGAGAGAGCGCAAAAGAGAGGGGGGAGAGAGAGAGCGCAAAAGAGAGGGGGAGAGAGAGAGCGCAAAAGAAAGGGGGGAGAGAGAGCGCAAAGAGAGGGGAGAGAGCGCAAAGAGAGGGGGGAGAGAGCGCAAAGAGAGGGGGGAGAGAGAGCGCAAAGAGAGGGGGAGAGGGAGTGCAAAGAGAGGGGGAGAGAGAGCGCAAAATAGAGGGGGAGAGAGAGCACAAAGAGAGGGGGAGAGAGAGGGCAAAGAGAGGGGGGAGAGAGAGCGCAAAGAGAGGGGGAGAGAGAGAAAAAGCGCAGAAGACAGGGGAGAGAGAGAGCACAAAAGAGAGGGGAGGAGAGAGCGTAAGAGAGAGAGAGAGCACAAAAGAGAGGGGGAGAGAGGAGAAGAGAGGGGAGAGAACAAAAGAGAGGGGGGAGAGATAGAGCAAAAGAGAGGGAGAGAGAGCAAGAAAGAGGGGGTAGAGAGAGCAAAAGAGAGGTGGAGCGAGAGAACGCAGAAGAGAGGTGGAGTGAGAGAGAGTGCAAAAGAGAGGGGGAGAGAGCACAAGAGAGAGGGGAGAGAGAGAACGCAAAAGAGAGGTGGGAAGAGAGCACAAAAGAGAGGGGGAGAGAGAGTGCAAAAGAGAGGGGGAGAGAGAGAGAGCGCAAAAGAGATTGGAGAGAGTGCAAAAGAGAGGGGGAGAGAGAGCAAAAGAGAGGGGGAGAGAGCAAAAGAGAGGGGAAAGAGCAAAAGAGAGGGGAGATAGAGCAAAAGAGTTGGGAGAGACAACAAAAGACAGGGGAGAGAGAGAGCAAAAGAGAGGGGAGAGAGAGAGCAAAAGAGAGGGGGAGAGAGAGCAAAAGAGAGGTGGAGCAAGAGAGCGCAAAAGAGAGGGGGAGAGAGAGCAAAAGAGAGGGGGAGGGAGAGAGATAGCAAGGGGTGGGACCGATGTACTACAAAAAATGGCCCGTCTGAACGGGCTTTAGAATTAGTTGTATATAAATGAATATGTATTTCTTTCCTAAGATATGGTGAGTCCCACGGCTTGAGTAATTACTGTTGGGAATATCACTCCTGGCCAGCAGGAGGAGGCAAAGAGCACCACAGTTAAACTGCTAAGAATCACTTCCTTACCCACAACCCCCAGTCATTCTCTTTGCCTTTGGTGCATGGAGGAGTTGAAGTTTAGGTGTCTGAAGACATTTTTTTATTTAATCTACAAGCAAGTTTTGGGGTATAGCCGTATTCCACGTCGTTCCTTGCAGTCGGGTAGTGGTAGATTTAAAGCAGTTAATAACTTGTAAAGAGGTACTTACTGCATTTTCCTAACAATTGCTGCCCTAGTTTAGAAAGCCAACGTTGGCTACACTGTTCTTTCTTTTTCAAAGGTCTCTGTGAGGAACTGTGTCCTCTCATACCTTGTAACTGTCTACATGCCGGACAATGGAGCAAGTGCTTTTTCTTCCAGTTGGGAAGACCATGCACTTAACAAATTAAAAGACACTGCTTTTTTATTGGGACATAGATAATTTTGTTGTATGGGTTACACTGGGGCATGAAGCAGGCACTGTAGCATGTGTGAGACTAGCATTTAAAGTTAGGCTGAATTTTATATTTCAGCAGCTTATTCATTTCCCCTTTGCTTGAAAATAAAACATTTTAAGCTCTCAGGTTTAAACAAACGGTTATTTCTGGTACTCAGTGTACCAGGAAGTAGTGCCTCTCTGTGTCGCAGCAGTAATTTGAGCTCGGCAGTTGCGGTCACATGACCGGCTTTACTTCATAACGTTTCTGAGGAAAAAGTTATTTTTCTCCATTTCTGGGTGATCTGGTCTTAATTGGTAGCGGTAAGGCGCCTCAGTAATTGAGGTGCGGGATTGCCTGAGGGGTATTTTAAAATATTATTTGATGTTTATTAAATGTTTTTTACTAACTTTTCTCACATAATTTTAGCTGGGGATCAATCCTAATTTGGGTAAAGTGTATTTTTTTTTTTTTTTTTTAATTGAATATTAAAATCTTTTAAACTTATCTGTACAAGTATATTTACTGTTTCACAACATGTCTGATATGGAGCAAGAGCCTGCTCTCATGAATTCATGCTTATTATGTTTAGATGTACAAATTGCAGCTCCTATGCAATTTTGTTCTTCATGTGTCAAGAAAACCTTGCAAAATAAAGGTAACATTTTTGAGCCTAATGTCTCTCAGGATGATGATTTTAAAATAGTACCACCGCTTTCTCCTGCTACGTCCCAAGCCTCAATGGCGTCACATGCAGTGTCCTGCGGTTCCTCTATAACTCCTAGTGGAGTTTATTTAAAAGCAGAAATTGCTGCCCAGGTATCTTCCGCGGTATCTGCGGCATTAGCTACCATTCCCAGATTACAGGGAAAATGCAAGAGAAAATCTACAAATTCAGAAAGTAAGGTGCCTGTCCTCAGTTCTGCTTCCCAAGTTGCCCTTTCTTATAAGTCTGATGAGGAAGATACATCAGGACTTTCTGAGGGTGAAATTTCATATTCTGACAGTATAATTCTTTCTTCTGAGACTGAGGTGGTATCCTTCAGATTAAAGCTTGAACACCTTTGTGTATTGTTAAAGGTGGTTGTGGCTACATTAGATGACTCCGATACCCCTGTCGTCACTCCTAAGAAATCAAGTAAACTTAATAGTTTCTTTGATGAATCTTCCACTTCCGAGGTTTTTCCTATGCCGGACCGTGCTAGGGAGATTATTTCACAGGATTGGGAGAAACCAGGTGTGTCTTTTTCCCTGTCTTCCATTTTTAAGAAAATGTTTCCTGTTGAGGACTCCATTAAAGACCCTTGGTATACCGTACCCAAAGTTGAAGGGTCCATTTCCACTCTGGCTAACAGAACCACTATTCCTATTGAGGATAGCTGCTCTTTTAAGGATGGGCAAGAAGCTGGAGGCTTATTTGAAAAAGATTTATGTTCATCAAGGTCTCCAATGGCAACCTGCGGGTGTATTGCCACCGTGACTAGTGCGGCATCTTATTGGTTCGACGCCTTGTCTTATTCTCTTCAAGTAGAGATTTCCTTGTATGAAATTCAAGATAGGATTAAAGCTCTTAAGTTGGCCAATACCTTTATAGCAGATGCCTTTTTACAGGTTGCTAGACTAGGAGTTAAAACTTCTAGTTTCGCTGTCCTAGCCCGCAGGGCATTATGGTTGAAATCCTGATCTGCAGACGTTTCCTCTAAAGTCAAGCTTCTGGCGATTCCTTACAAGGGCAAAACCTTTTTGGACCCGGTTTGGCAGAAATTATCTCTGATATTACGGGTGGAAAAGGGTCTTTTCTACCTCAATATAAGAAGAATATGCCTAAAAGACAGAGTAATTTGTGTTCCTTTCGTAACTTTATAGGAAAGCCTTCCCCTTCTTCTTCCAAGCAGGAACAATCCAAGTCGTCTTGGAACAAGGGCAAACAATCAAAGAAACCCGCAGCTGATTCCAAATCAGCATGAAGGGTCTGTCCCTGATCCGGGATCAGATCAGGTGGGGGGCAGACTTTCTCATATCTCTCAAGCCTGGATACGAGATGTCCCAGATCCCTGGACTGTGGACATAGTATCCCAGGGTGTACAAATTGGAATTCAAGAGGCAGATTCCATTTCTCATGATTATTTGTAAACCAGATAAAGAGAGAGGCGTTCTTGAAATGTATACAACATCTTTTCTCCCTGGGAGTGATAGTTCCAGTGCAGGAACAGGGTCTCGGGTTCTACTCCAACTTATTTGTGGTTCCCAAAATAGAGGAAACTGTCTGTCCCATTCTAGACTTGAAGTGTCTAAACAAGTTTCTCAAAGTTCCATCCTTCAAGATGGAGACTATATGCTTCATTCTTCCTTTAGTACAAGAGGGTCAGTTCATGACAACCATAGACCTAAAGGATGCATATCTTCATGTTCCTATTCACAGGGACCATCACAGATTCCTGAGATTTGCCTTTCTGAACAAACATTTCCCTTTGTGGCCCTTCCATTTGGTCTAGCCACGGCTCCCACAATTTTTTCAAAAGTTCTGGGGGCTCTTTTGGCATTGATCCGTTCTCATGGAATTGCTGTGCTACCCTACTCAGGAACCATCTTTTCAACAAGCAAAATCTCACATAGAAATATTGTTATCTTTTCTTCGTTCCCACGTATGGAATGTGAATCTGGAAAAAAGCTCCCTTTTCCCCTGCTACAAGAGTAGTGTTCTTAGGGACCATAATAGATTCTCTATTGATGAAGATTTTTCTGACAGATGTCAGGAAAAACAAAATCATTTCATCTTGCCTCTCTCTTCAGGCTACTGCTTATGTTTCAGTGGCTCAATGTATGGAGGTAATCGGTCTGATGGTGGCTTCCATTGACATCATTCCTTTTGCTCGATTCCATTTGAGAACTCTCCAGTTGTGCATGTTCAGACAATGGAATGGTAACCATGCAGATCTATCTCAGGGAATAGAGTTAAATCAGTCGTCAAGGGACTCTCTACCGTGATGGATTTCTCAGGAACATCTGTCTCAGGGCACATGCTTTCGGAGACCTTCCTGGGTGATCGTGATCATGGACGCCATCCTGCTGAGCTGGGGAGCAGTCTGCAACTTGTTAAAAGCTCAGGGCCTTTGGACTCGGGAGGAGTCTGCTCTTCCCATCAACATCTTGGAGTTGAGGGTGATTTACAATGCTCTATTGGCTTGGTCTCAGTTGTCCTCAGCCCAGTTTATCAGGTTCCAGTCAGACAACATAACTTCTGTGGCTTACATCAATCACCAGGGAGGAACTCAGAGTTACTTAGCCATTAAGGACGTCACTTGGATTCTTCAGTAGGCAGAGACTCACAATTGCTGTCTATTTGCCATCTACATTCCAGGAGTAGACAACTGGGAAGCGGATTTTCTGAGCAGCAGACAGACTTTTTATCCCGGGAGTGTGAACTCCACCCGGAGGTGTTTTCCAGCTTAGTCCTCATATGAAGGGTTCTGAAGTTAGATCTGATGGCGTTCTGTCAGAACGCCAAGCTTCCAAGGTACGGTTCAAGGTCAAGAGATCCGCAGGCCGCTCTGATAGATGCTCTGGCGGTTCTTTTGGTATTTAGGTTGGCATACCTGTTTCCTCCGTTTGCTCTCCTTCCATGAGTCATTGCTTGTATCAAACAGGAGAGGGTGTCAGTGATTCTAATAGCCCCTGCTTGACCTCGCAGGATCTGGTTTGCAGACCTAGTGGAAATGTCATCTCTCCCACCTTGGAGACTACCTCTGAGGAAGGACCTCCTGATTCAGGGTCCCTTGCCTTATCAAAATTCTTGTTTCTCTGGAGCTGACTGCTTGGAGATTGAACGCTTAATTTTGTCTAAGCATGGTTTTTAGTCGGTCATTGAGACCATGATTCAGGCTCGCACAACTGTTACTAGAAAGATTTACCATAAGATATGGCGTAAATATCTTTATAGGTGTGAATCTAAGGGCTACTCTTGGAGTAGAATTAGAATTTCACCTTTTCTTCAGGAAGGCCTGGAAAAGGGATTGTCAGTCAGTACCCTAAAGGGTCAGATTTCTGCTTTATCATTTTTACTACATAAACATTTTGCGGATGTGCCAGATGTGCAATATTTTTGTCAGGCCTTGGTCAAAATCAGGCCTGTCTTTAAGTTTGTTCCTCCTCCTTGGAGCCTTAACCTTGTTCTTAAAGTTTTACAGCTGGCTCCATATGAGCCGTTTCATGCCATAGACATTAAAGGGACACTGAACCCAATTTTTTTCTTTCATCAGACAGATAGAGCATGCAATTTTAAGCAACTTTCCAATTTACTCCTATTATCAATTTTTCTTAATTCTCTTGCTATCTTTATTTGAAAAGCAAGAATGTAAGTTTAGAAGGTGGCCCATTTTTTCTAACTCCTTAGCTTAGATGCCTTCTTTTTCAAATAAAGATAGCAAGAGAACAAAGAAAAATTGATAATAGGCGTAAATTAGAAAGTTGCTTAAAATTGCATGGTCTATCTGACTCATGAAAGAAAAAAATTGGGTTTAGTGTCCCTTTAAGTTGTTATCTTGGAAGGTTTTGTTTCTTGTTGCTATCTCTTCTGCTCGAAGAGTCTCAGAATTCTCAGCTCTGCAGTGTGATTCCCCTTATTTTATTTTTCATGCCGATAAAGCGGTTCTTCGCACTAAGTTAGGTTTCCTTCCTAAGGTTGTTTCTAATAGAAATATCAATAAGGAAATTGTTGTTCCCTCTCTGTGTCCTAATCCTTCTTCTTCCAAAGAACGTTTGTTACACAATTTGAATGTTGTACATGCTCTTGATTTTCGCTAGTCCTCTGCCCTCTTTGTCCATTTCTCTGGGAAACGTAAAGGTCAGAAAGCTACTGCTACTACTCTTTCTTTTTGGTTACGAAGTATAATTCGTTTGACTTATGAGACTGCTGGACAGCAGCCTTCTGAGAGATTTACGGCTCATTCCACAAGAGCTGTTTCCTCTTCTTGAGCTTTAAAAAATGAAGCTTCTGTGGAACAAATTCGCAAGGCTGCAACTTGGTCTTCTCTACATACTTTTTCCAAATTTGATATTTTTGCCTCGGCTGAGGCTTCTTTTGGGAGAAAGGTTCTTCAAGCTTTGGTGCCTTCTGTTTAGGACTGCCTGTCTTGTTCCTCCCTATTTATCCGTGTCCTCTAGCTTGGGTATAGGAAAGAAAAAGAAAATTGATGCTTACCTGATAATTTTATTTATTTCCGGATATGGTCCATGGCCCCACCCTTTATTTTAAGACAGTTGTTCTTTTGACTATTCCCTCAGGCACCGCTACACCTTGTGTTACTCATTTTTCTCCATTTCCCTTCAGTCGAATGACTGGGGGTTGTGGGTAAGGGAGTGATGCTTAGCAGTTTAACTGTGGTGCTCTTTGTCTCCTCCTTCTGGCCAGGAGTGATATTCCCAACAGTAATTACTGTGGACTCACCATATCCGGAAATAAATAAATTTCTCAGGTAAGCATACATTTTGTTTTTATTTTTCCTTGTTGTGTTTTCTATTTTAAAAATAAATATATATTTTAAAATTTATATTCATGTTACAAAAGGCATTAGTATTACAATTTTTTATTATATAACAGGCATGCAGTTATGTAATACTATAATTATAATGCAACTGTCTTTTAGAAAATAAATATATATTTTAAATATATATTTATATTTACAATAATGCATGCATCACGCAAGCATATTTATATTTTATTTTATATATCCAATACTTAAACTAATATGCATTATACATGATCATGCATTTGTTTTCTAAGGCTGTAGCTATAATGTAGTCAGGCCTTGCATTGATATTCAATATTTTAACTTATGCATGTATATTGCATAATGGTTTACGTATTACATATATATTAAAATGTATATATGTTAGCTTGTTGTGTTTATTAGTGACTAGCTCATGCCGGCGGCTTCGCTCGCGTGGATTTTGTGATTTGTAAATAAAATAGCGAAAAACGCAACCACTCATAACTCGTGTGTGTCTGTTTGGGTTGCACCCTCGCTGACATGAACTTCTTTAGTTTTCGTTAATTCTCTGTGTTTCTCGTAATCTAAATACCAATTTTCATGTCTGTAACATCTTTGGTTTTTGAGATATAGGTATCCTCATAAATCAGCCCCCCCCCCATTTTCACCCCTCTTAAATGGATTTTCGTGAAATGGTAAAAAAACACGCTTTTCTCTATTTTTAAAGGAGAATCTAAATAACAATTTTCACGGCTAAAATCTTTGGTTTTTGATATATAGGTATCCTCATAAATCACCCGCTTTTGACCTTCCTAAAGTGGATATTCGGGAAATGGTAAAACACATATTTATTTATTTTTAAAGGAGAATCTAAATACCAATTTTTACATCTGTAACATCTTTGGTTTTTGAGATATATAGGTATTCTCATAAATCAGCCCCCTTTTTGACACTCCATAATGGGATTTTGGAGAAATGGTAATACACATGTTTCTTTAGTTTTCAAGGAGAATCTACATACCAATTTTCACGTCTATAACATCTTTGGTTTTTGAGATATAGGTATCCTCATAAATAAGCCCCCCCCCCTTTTGAACTCCCTTAAGTGGATTTTTAGGAAATGTTAAAACATGTATTTCTTTATTTTTAAAGGAGAATCTAAATACCAATTTTAATGTCTGTAACATCTTTGATTTTTGAGATATAGGTATCCTCATAAATCCCCCCCCCCCCTTTTGACCCCCCTAAATTGGATTTTCAGGAAATGGTAAAACACGTATTTCTTTCTTTTTAAAGGAGAATCTAAATACCAATTTTCACTACATCTTTGGTTTTTAAAATATAAATATCAGAAATCACCCCCCCCCCTTGCATTTTGACCCCCTTAAGTGGATTTCCAGGAAATGGTAAAACACTTTTTTAAATATATTTATCTTGTAAGGTGTATCCAGTCCACGGGTTCATCCATTACTTGTGGGATATTCTCCTTCCCAACAGGAAGTTGCAAGAGGACACCCACAGCAGAGCTGTCTATATAGCTCCTCCCCTAACTGCCACCCCCAGTCATTCTCTTGCAACTCTCGACAAGAAAGGAAGTATCAAGAGATATGTGGTGACTTAGTGTAGTTTTACCTTCAATCAAGAGTTTGTTATTTTTAAACGGTACCGGCGTTGTACTGTTTTACTCTCAGGCAGAAATTAGAAGAAGAATTCTGCCTGGAGGTTTGATGATCTTAGCGGTTTGTAACTAAGATCCATTGCTGTTCTCACACATAACTGAAGAATATGGGGAAACTTCAGTTGGGGGAACGGTCTGCAGATTACCTGCTTTGAGGTATGTTCAGTAATTTTATTTCTAGAGAGATGAATAAGTTCTAGAAAATGCTGACAGAGCCTTGTGTATTTGAGGTAAGCCTGATGCAGTGATTTAACAGCGACTGGGATCATGCTTACAAAACAGGGTAATACTCATGTTAATATTCATATTACTTAGTGACAAAACGTTTGCATGATTTCATAAATAGGACGTTTTTTCTCTGAGGGAGATAAATCTTTATTTGGGGCCTAGTTTCTACATGGCTAGTCAGATACTCCTAGGAGTATTTTCTTAAGGCCCCTCTGACATCCAGTACATGGTGGGAGGGGCCTATTTTAGCGCTCTAACTGCGCAGTTTTAATTCAGTCTGAGACATCCAGCTTCCCTAGAAGAGTCCTCTGGCATCTGAGAACCATTTCAAAGGGGTTATTTCTGCACAAAATCGTATTTCAGGGCAGGTAGGAGCCTCAGCAGAGCTGTGGCACGGTGCTCAATTGACTTTTAACGTTTTTTAACGTTTTTGGGGCCTAAGGGGTTAATCATCCATTTGCAAGTGGGTGCAATGTTGCTTTAGTCCCTTACTCACACTGTAAAAATTTCAAAGACTTTACTGTATTTTTACACTGTTTTGCAGTTTAAGTGCTAGTTTTTTTCTCTTAAAGGCACAGTAACGTTTTTGTTTAATTGCTGTTTCACCTTTATTAAAGTGTTTTCCAAGCTTGCTTGTCTCATTACTAGTCTGTTAAACATGTCTGACATAGAGGAAACTCCTTGTTCAATATGTTTGGAAGCCATGGTGGAACCCCCTCTTAGAATGTGTACCAAATGTACTGAAATTTCTATAAACTATAAAAACGCTTAAAGATTTATCTCCAGGGGATTCTCTGACTGAAAAGAGGGAGATTATGCCATCTAACTCTCCCCATGTGTCAGAACCTATAACTCCCGCTCAAGTGACGCCAAGTACATCTAGCGCGTCTAATTATTTTACCTTACAGGACATGGCGGCAGTTATGAATGCTACCCTCTCAGAGGTATTCTCCAAACTGCCAGGGCTACAAGGAAAGCGAGACAGCTCTGGGGCTAGAACTAATACAAAGCTTTCTGACGCTTTATTGCCTGTGTCTGATATACCCTCACAATACTCAGAAGCCGAGGCAGGTGAGCTTCTATCTGTGGGTGACTTTTCAGACTCAGGGAAGGCGTTACTTCAGTCTGATTCTGAAATGACAGCGTTTAAATTTAAGCTTGAACACCTCCGCTTATTGCTTAGGGAGGTTTTTAGCGACTCTGGATGACTGTGACCCCATTGTGGTTCCAGAGAAATTGTGTAAAATGGACAAATACTTTGCAGTGCCTGTTTACACTGATCTTTTTCCAGTCCCTAAGAGGTTTTCGGAAATTATTACTAAGGAATGGGATAGACCAGGTGTGCCGTTCTCTCCCCCTCCTGCTTTCAAAAAGATGTTTCCCATAGATGCCACCATACGGGACTCGTGGCAGATGGTTCCTAAGGTGGAGGGAGCAGTCTCTACCCTAGCTAAGCGTACAACTATCCCCGTCGAGGACAGTTGTGCTTTCCTAGATCTTATGGATAAAAAATTGGAGGGTCTCCTTAAGAAAATTTTTATACATCAAGGTTTTATTCTCCAGCCTCTTGCATGCATTGCCCCAGTTACTGCTGCAGCGGCCTTTTGGTTTGAGTCTCTTGAGGAGGCTCTACAGGTGGAGACCCTATTAGACAATATTCTAAACAGGATTAAAGCTCTTAAGTTAGCTAACTCCTTTATTTCTGACGCCATTTTTCATTTAGCCAAGCTAACGGCTAAGAATTCAGGTTTTGCCATTTTGGCGCATAGGGCGCTATGGCTTAAGTCCTCGTCAGCAGACGTTACTTCAAAGTCTAAGTTTCTTAACATCCCCTTCAAGGGACAGACCCTATTCGGGCCTGGTCTGAAGGAGATCATTTCTGATATTACTGGAGGTAAAGGTCACGTCCTTCCTCAGGATAGGTCCAATAAGTTAAGGACCAAACAGAATAATTTTCGTTCCTTTCGAAACTTCAAGAGTTGCGCAGCTTCAGTTTCCTCCAATGCAAAACAAGAGGGAAATTTCGCCCAGCCCAAACCAGTCTGGAGACCTAACCAGGCTTGGAACAAGGGGAAGCAGGCCAAGATACCTGTGGCTGCCTCTAAGACAGCATGAAGGAGTAGCCCCCGATCCGGGACCGGATCTAGTGGGGGGCAGACTTTCTCTCTTCGCCCAGGCTTGGGCAAGAGACGTCCAGGATCCCTGGGTATTAGAGATTGTTTCCCAGGGATATCTTCTTGACTTCAAAGCTTCATCTCCAAAGGGGAGATTTCATCTCTCACAATTATCTGTAAACCAGATAAAGAGAGAGGCATTCTTAAGTTGTGTTCAAGACCTACTGGTTATGGGAGTGATCCACCCAGTTCCAAGGGAGGAACAGGGGCAGGGCTTCTATTCAAATCTGTTTATAGTTCCCAAAAAAGAGGGAACTTTCAGACCAATCTTGGATCTCAAGATCCTAAACAAATTTCTCAGGGTCCCATCCTTCAAGATGGAGACTACCCGAACCATCCTCCCTATGATCCAGGAGGGTCAATATATGACTATCGTGGACTTAAAGGATGCTTATCTCCACATTCCGATTCACAGAGATCATCATCAGTTCCTCAGGTTCGCCTTCTTAGACAGGCATTACCAGTTTGTGGCTCTTCCCTTCGGGTTAGCCACGGCACCAAGAATCTTTACGAAGGTACTAGGGTCCCTACTGGCGGTTCTAAGGCCACAGGGCATAGCGGTGGCTCCTTACTTAGACGACATTCTGATACAGGCGTCGACTTTTTAAATCGCCAAGTCCCATACGGACATTGTTCTGGCCTTTCTGAGGTCTCACGGGTGGAAGGTGAACAAAGAAAAGAGTTCTCTCTCCCCTCTCACAAGAGTTTCCTTCCTAGGAACACTGATAGATTCAGTAGAAATGAAAATTTTTGTGACAGAGGTCAGGTTATCAAAACTTCTAACTTCCTGCCGTGCTCTTCATTCCACTTCTTGGCCATCAGTGGCTCAGTGTATGGAAGTAATCGGCCTAATGGTAGCGGCAATGGACATAGTTCCGTTTGCCCGCCTACATCTCAGACCACTGCAACTTTGCATGCTCAATCAGTGGAATGGGGATTACACAGATTTGTCCCCTCTGCTAAATCTGGATCAAGAGACCAGGGATTCTCTTCTCTGGTGGTTATCTCGGGTCCATCTGTCCAGGGGAATGAGTTTCCGCAGGCCAGAGTGGACTATAGTGACGACAGATGCCAGCCTTCTGGGCTGGGGCGCAGTCTGGAACTCCCTGAAGCTCAGGGTTTGTGGACTCAGGAGTAGAGAACTGGGAGGCGGATTTTCTAAGTCGGCAGACTTTTCATCCGGGAGAGTGGGAGCTCCATCCGGAGGTATTTTCCCAGCTGATTCAACTATGGGGAAAACCAGAACTGGATCTGATGGCATCTCGTCAGAACGCCAAGCTTCCTTGTTACGGGACCAGGTCAAGGGATCCCCAGGCAGCGCTGATAGATGCTCTAGCAGTGCCCTGGTCCTTCAGCCTGGCTTATGTGTTCCCACCATTTCCTCTCCTCCCTTGTCTGATTGCCATGATCAAGCAGGAGAGAGCTTCGGTGATTTTGATAGCACCTGCGTGGCCACGCAGGACTTGGTATGCAGATCTGGTGGACATATCATCCCTTCCACCATGGACTCTGCCGCTGAGGCAGGACCTTCTACTCCATTCAAACATCCAAATCTAATTTCTCTGCGGTTAACTGCTTGGAGTTTGAACAATTGATTTTATCAAAACGTGGTTTCTCTGAGTCAGTCATTGATACCTTAATTCAGGCTCGAAAGCCTGTCACCAGGAAAATCTATCATAAGATATGGTGTAGATATCTTCATTGGTGTGAATCCAAGGGTTAATCATGGAGTAAGGTCAGGATTCCTAGGATACTATCCTTTCTCCAAGAAGGATTGGAGAAGGGATTGTCAGCTAGTTCCTTAAAGGGACAGATTTCTGCTCTGTCTATTCTTCTGCACTAACGTCTGGCAGATGTTCCAGACGTTCAGGCGTTTTGTCAAGCTTTAGTTAGAATCAAGCCTGTGTTTAAACCTGTTGCTCCGCCATGGAGTTTAAATTTAGTTTTTAAAGTTCTTCAAGGGGTTCCGTTTGAACCTCTGCATTCCATAGATATCAAGCTTTTATCTTGGAAAGTTCTGTTTTTGGTAGCTATCTCTTCGGCTCGAAGAGTTTCAGAGTTATCTGCCTTAAAGTGTGATTCCCCTTATCTGATCTTCCATGCAGATAAGGTAGTTTTGCGTACCAAACCTGGGTTTCTTCCTAAGGTAGTATCTAATAAGAATATCAACCAGGATATTGTTGTTCCGTCACTGTGTCCTAATCCTTCTTCAAAGAAGGAACGTCTATTACAGAATCTTGACGTGGTTCGCGCTTTAAAGTTTTATTTACAAGCTACTAAGGATTTTCGTCAAACATCTGCATTGTTTGTTGTTTACTCTGGACAGAGGAGAGGCCAAAAGGCTTTGGCATCTTCTCTTTCTTTTTGGCTGAGAAGCATAATCCGTTTAGCTTATGAGACTGCTGGCCAGCAGCCTCCTGAAAGAATTACAGCTCATTCCACTAGAGCGGTAGCTTCCACATGGGCTTTTAAAAACTATTCCTCTGTTGAACAGATTTGTAAGGCGGTGACTTGGTCTTCGCTTCATACTTTTTCTAAATCCTACAAATTTGATACTTTTGCTTCCTCGGAGGCTATTTTTGGGAGAAAGGTCTTGCAGGCAGTGTTGCCTTCCTTTTAAGTTCCTGCCTTGTCCCTCCCTTCATCCGTGTCCTAAAGCTTTGGTATTGGTATCCCACAAGTAATGGATGAACCCGTGGACTGGATACACCTTACAAGAGAAAACAAAATTTATCCTTACCTGATAAATTTCTTTCTCTTGTGGTGTATCCAGTCCACGGCCCTGTCACTTTAAGGTAGGTGTTTTTTAATTTTAAACTACAGTCACCACTGCACCCTATAGTTTCTCCTTTTTCTTGCTTGTCTTCGGTCGAATGACTGGGGGTGGCAGTTAGGGGAGGAGCTATATAGACAGCTCTGCTGTGGGTGTCCTCTTGCAACTTCCTGTTGGGAAGGAGAATATCCCACAAGTAATGGATGAACCCGTGGACTGGATACACCACAAGAGAAAGAAATTTATCAGGTAAGCATAAATTTTGTTTTTTAAAGGCAAATGTAAATACCAATTTTCACGTCTGCAATATGTTTGGTTTTTGAGATATAGGTATCCTCATAAATCAGCCCCCCTTAAGCAGATTTTGGGGAAATGGTAAAACAATTTTTTTAAATTTATTTTTAAACTAGAATCTAAATACCAATTTTCACATCTGTAACATCTTTGGTTTTTGAGATATAGGTATCCTCATAAATTAACCCCCCTTTTTATCCCCCCTTAAGTGGATTTTAGGGAAATGGTAAAACACGTGTTTCTTTATTTTTCAAGGAGAAGCTAAATACCAATTGTCATGTCTGTAACATCTTTGTTTTTTGAGATATAGGTATCCTTATAAATCAGCCCCCCCTGACCCCTCTTAAGTGGATTTTGGGAGAATGGTAAAACACTTGTTTCTTTATTTTTCAAGGAGAATCTAAATACGAATTTTCACATCTGTAACATCATCGGTTTTTGAGATATCGGTATCCTCATAAAAAATGTAACCCCCCCTTTTTTTCACCCTCTTAGGAATGTTTTTGCTATAGAACCATTTGCAGTGGGTGTTCTAGCTAACCTTTTTAACAGTGCTAATCTGCAAGCTTCTAAGTAAGTTTTTAAACAGTTTTATACTGGATTTTTAGATCAGTAGCTGTGCATATTGTTCTTTATAGTAGTATCTTTTACATGCAGTTAATGGATAACTGGTGAATACTGTCCCTTTAAATCGCTTTTACAATATCTACTATACTTTAAATAATTAGGACAATGCATATTTTGTCAAGGAGATGAGGTAAACGTCAGAGGGCCGGCAAAACCTTGTAGACATATACGGACTCCTGGAACTTAGCCCCGGCACGCCACTTTTTAAAAGGGGGATCGATCGAATAGGGTGCAGGGTATCAAGTCGCCCTTTTAATATGTTGTCGGAAATTTTATGAGACACCTAGGGATACCACTTGTTTGAGGGTGCTACCTTCTGGCAGTACTGGGGGACCGGATTTGAAGTGTCCTCCATTCTCCCATACGGTAGCACCCCAAACAAGCTGTATCCCTAGTTGCCTCATAAAATTTCCAACAACATTCTAAAAGTGTCTTTATCTCAAGCACCCTGCTCGATCAAAACCCCACTTAAGAAGCGGGGGTCCGAGGCTCAATTCCAATCTGGTGCTGATTTCCTGGAGCTCAGATAAGTCGGCGAGGTTGTGCCGGCCACTGGCGTTTTAGCGTATCTCTGTGACGCATTATTTAAACATTGATTATAACTTAGCGACATAGCTTCATAGTTATAATGGGGGGATTATTATTTATAGTTTAGTTTATTACAGTGTGTTATTTTTTTACATTAGGGAGTATGTAGGAGTAAGCTGGGGCATTCCAGGGGAGTGTAGGTTAGACCTTACGTCAATGTAGGCGGTATTACGGACTTAGCTGGGTGTTCCTGGGGTGTGTAGGTTAGGCGTGACGTAGGTGTAAGGTGGTTAAGTTAGCTAGGCGGTGCAGAGGGAGTATAGGTTAGCTGTGACTTATGTGTAGGTGGTCGGTAAGAGGTAACGAGGAGGAATAGGGGAAGTGTAGCTTAGGCATGACACAAGATCAATATGTTTGAAGCACAGAAAGTGCAGTTTGCGAGGAGTGTAGCAGCCATGTTTGTCTTGCTAGCTATCAGCTGTCGAGACTACATCGCCTGAGCTAGTTAGACTAGGTGTAGTAAAAATTTGGCTCCCACTGCAATACTTGAAGTGTGCCTATATGGAAACTAATTTTAGTTTTAGTGAGCGCACTTTCTGCGCCTTGTAGGTACCACTGGTATTACAAGTTGATTTAAAAAAAATTAATTTGTGCTAGCGGTAAACTAAAAAGCACAAAAATCCTAAGCTGTGTTTTCATGTGCATGTGTTCATCCATAGAAGTCAATGAAGAAAAAAAAGTTGAAAAAACCTTACTCGCGCAAACGTTTTCACATTTTCACCTTCCCCATAGAAGTCAATGGAGAAAAAACAAACACCCTACCATAAGCCCTTAGCATAACAACCCCTAATCCGCCACCCCCCTCCATCGCACAGTACCTAAATAAACTATTAACCCCTAAACCGCCATCCCCCCACATCGCAGAGTACCTAAATAAACTATTAACCCAACCCTTAAAAACCGCCATCCCCCCACATTGCAGTAACTAAACTTTTAACCCCTAAACCGCCATCCCCCACATCGCAAAATTATAAACTAATATCTAAACCCCCTAACCTAAGACCCCCTAACTTAACCCAACACATCACACTAAAAAAAACTAACATTACACATAAATAAAAAAACCTACATTTACAAAAAATAAAAACTACCACTAACATTACAGAAAATAAAAAAAACGAAATTACAAAAAAAAAAAGTTTTAATCCTATTCTAATACCCCTTAAAAAAAAAACAACCCCAAAATAAAAAAGAAACTATTATAAAAAATAAATTACCAATAGCCCTTAAAAGGGCCATTTGTAGGGCATAGATCTAAAGCGATCAGCTCTTTTGCTTTTAAAAACACTTTTTTCCTTTCATTCTATTGGCTGAATTGAATTTGAAGATTGAAATCAGCCAATAGGAATGCAAGGTACTCCTAGATAAAAGGGGTACCTTGCATTCACTGTTCAGTGTGTGGCTGGAGATCACATGTAGAGAGAGCTCTGTGTTAAAGATATGAAGAGGACCACCGTCGTTGCCACTGCCATCGCCGCTGAGACCGAAGTAAGAAGATAGACCTCTGCCGGGATGAAGATGGAAGAAGATGGACCTGCGATGAAGCTGATGGATGAAGACGGAGCACCGCCGGGATGAAGATTGAGTGTCGCTAATCATCATCAGTGAGTTCCAACTTTGGTGTTAGTGTTAGTTTTTTGGGGTTTATTTTTTTTTTTATAGGTTAGAGTATTGTTTTTTTTTGGGCAACAAAAGAGCTGAATGCCATTTTAAGGACAATGCCCATCCAAATGCCCTTTTCTGTGGCAATGGGTAATTTAGTTTTTTTTTTACTTGGTGGGTTGAGTGGAGTTGTAATGTTAGGGGGATAGTGTTTTTTAAAGCAAAAGAGCTGATCACTTTAGGGCAATGCCCTACAAAAGGCCCTTTTAAGGGCTGTTGTTAGTTTATTTTTAGAATAGGGTTGTTTTTTTGTTGTTGTTTTTTTAAGGGGTATTAAAATAGTATTTTTTTTGTTGGTAATTTTGTTTTTTCTTTTCTGTAATGTTAGTTTTGTTTTAATTTTTTTAATGGTAGTTTTTTTTTATTTTTTGTAATGGTAGTTTTTTGTGTAATGGTAGTTTTTTTAAAGGTAAGATTTTTTTTTAATTTAATTTTACTGGTATTTTTATTTTTTTTTATTTTAAGGTAGCTAGGATTTTTTTTTTAGTTAATTTAGGAGTATTTTATTTGGATTAAGTTAGGGGGTGTTAGGTTAGGGGTTTAGATATTAGTTTATAACTTTGCGATGCGGGGGGATGGTGGTTTAGGGGTTAATAGTTTATTTAGATACATTGCAATGTGGGGGGCAGGTTTAGGGGTTATCAGTATATTTAGATACTTTGTGATTTGGGGGAATGCGGTTTAGGGGTTAATAATTTATTTAGGAACTTTGTGATGCAGGGGATGGCGTTTTAGTGGTTAACAGTTTATTGAGTTACTTTGTGATGTTGGGGATGGTGGTTTAGGGGTTTGTGCAACTTTTTAATTTCAGAGACCAGTTTACCACAGCTCTTAAATCGCCACAAAGGATTGAAGTGTAAGGGCGATTGAGCAAGCGCAAAACTGTTTGCGCCGCACTTGTAATCTAGCCCTTAGTAAGGTGATCACAGTAGCAACATTGAACACCTGGCTATTTTTAGTGTTATTTATTAAAATCTTAACAAAAATATATTATTTATTTATTTATTGCATCTTCTGACATGTCATGCAGAATGAATGTAATAATGGTATACTTTTAACCTGTTAGGCCTGCTAACAAAATATTTTTCACTGAAATATGGCTTACAATAGTATTTCAATCTATGAAGCAAGCAAAAAACAAAACATAAAAATCCGCTTAGCAGAAGGTGTGTGAAAAAAGCAGCAAATGTTTTAAATTCCATGGAGGACAGAGCTCCATCCAAAGTTAATGATGACGTTATTTTATACACGAAATAAAAATGCTTTCTTTTTAAAAAAAAAAAAAAAACAACAACATTGTATAACTAGTATAATTCTTTTTTTTATTATTGTTTGTTATTGTTTCTTCCATATGCCTTTTATAAGATACGTACATCATATTGCCATGCGTTATTGATTTAACATGTTTTACTCTGTGTAGATCAATTATAGACATTGAAGAATTGTCAGTTATTCAGTGTGATCAAGGAGCCCTTTCAAAACAAATGATTTCACCTAGAAGGAAGCAAGCGTCGACTAGAATTAGCACTCCTGTCATTGCAGGTAACATACATTAAGTGCTATATGACGAGGTTTGTTTTTATTTTAGTTTATATAATTTTTAATGTTTTTATTTAGGAACAGGACATGGAAAATGCGTTTCTTGTAATAAATGGTCTGATTAAAAGTAAATTTAAATAGGATAGTGCTTCTATGTGTTTTCTCCATTTTTAAATATGGTTGACTTTTTTTGCTTTCAGCTTTAGTACTTTCCTGTTAGTCTGCAGATAATGGATATGACCTTGCGTATACTAACAATTAAAATGTTTCTTTTCAAAATTGCAATATCCTATAATGTTTTCATTGTTATTTTTTTCTAGAGGTTATAGAGTTGTAAACAACTACAAGTGGTGCACTTTCTGGCACAGCAGAATTTTGCATAACGATGTGCTAGAGGTGGATACCTACTAAGGAAGCTCACTGGCCTAAATTAGCAAAGGGTATTGCTGGGTTTTACATCTCTCAGAAATTCATGCAAACTGAGATCATGTATGCTATTTGCAACCTAGCATTCCTTTGAATTAAAATGGCATTTATTGTCAAATATGTCGGTGACCATGCAAATGGATCATAAAAAGAATGATATACATAGAGGTTGCTAGAGTGCTTGGAAAAGATTGTCAGATTTATATTTTTTAACTACTGTCAAAACCATTTCCTCTTAAGATTCCACATTCATTAGTTTATATTATGCTTGTTGCTCTCCTACAGGCCCTGATTAGCGGAAGTGCCATGAGAGGGATTTTACCATACATTTCAGTAGGTGGCGATGAATCTCTAATACTGGTGATATATTCAAAACAGCATTGCCACCTACATCGGAGGTGTAATGTAAATGAACCCTTTACATAGTACTGTATGACAATACAAGTTACATGTGTCAACATAAACTTAACAACCTGTTCTTACAATACAATAGTGAATTAAACAAATCAATAATACTCCTATAGGAGCTGGGGGATTGTGGGTATAAGATTGAGGTGTATTCATTGTTTAATGTATATGTATTGTGTAGTATTATGTTGCAATATGTATGTAAACTTTAAGCGTGATTGTACTACTCTTCTATTGTGTCCTTAGGCATGCATTTATACTTTTTTTTTTTAAGATCGCAATTGCGTATTCATATTTACTTTATTATGAGAACCTGGAATCACAATATTTATATTTCACAAAATTGTGATCGTGATGTTGTATTTTTCATATTTTACAATATCGCGATGTTGTATTTTTCATATTTTGGAATATTGAGAAAGGGATATCGCAATAATGTTTTACTTATAATATTGCGATTGCACTGTTGCAAACGTTTTCTATAATAATATTATTATCTGCCTCCCTAGGCACGTTCCTTGTTTGCCTAGACCATGATACGCCCCTGTTACATATGTATTTATATGGGTATGTATGTATTTTCATATATATATACATACATATATATATACCGGTATATACACACATAAAAACATTTTATATATATATATACATTGGAGCCCTTTACAGTCAATTAGCTGTAAAATCATATTTATCCAATATTCATATTTAATAATAATTTTAGCTATTTATTTAAAGCAAATATTTCACATTGCAAAGTTCTTCACCTAGGGGAATATGTTCTAATTATTTTAAATAGGCATTCCTATATGTATCTGCATATATCTATACCTATATATAATCATATATAGGTATAGATATATATTTTACAGAAAAACATTATATATGTGAAGAACATTGGAATGTGAAATATTAATATTTCATGTTAACAGCTTATCATTGCAGCGAACCGACAGTTGACAGTATTTCTGTCTCATTAGGACAAGGAATTTTCTGATGATCAGGAATCCCTTGTTTCTGCACAGAATACATACCTATTTAAGTTTTGTTTTATGAGATATTTCTCCTAAGATAATTCTTATGAAGACAGGTTATTTCTATTATCTTGCCTTTGGACTATCTGATTTAGCAAGAGCTATCCCTTTGGGCTGTTACTGTCTTTTTGATCTAGTTCTAGTCCTTAATAGATTTGAGGTAGGCGTACCTTGATTTCTTTTTCCCAGTCTTCTTGCCTTCGTTTAAGGACTTGACTGTAGGATTTACTGTGTGTAGCATTATATTTCCTTGGTCCTAACTTCACATTTTGTTATCAAGAATTTTTACAGAGACTCCTCTTTAATCTGTTCCTATAATTTTGTTGTAGATTTCTGTCTCAGAGAGCATATACTGAATTTCCTTTCTAAGATAGGGAGAGTCCACGGCTTCATTCCTTACTGTTGGGAAATACAACACCTGGCCACCAGGAGGAGGCAAAGACACCCCAGCCAAAGGCTTAAATATCCCTCCCACTTCCTCATTACCCCAGTCATTCTTTGCCTTTCGTCACTTTACGAGGTTGCAGAGAAGTGTCAGAAGATTCAGAGAGTCCTGAAAAAGGGCATCTGCCCTTCGAGATAGGACTGGAGTTTTAAGTTGTCATGTCAACCTCTAAGTCAGAGTATTGATGAAAGTTAGAGTCTGGAGATGCAGGGAAAGTTTTTCTGCAAAACCATGCAGCTCCTAAGCAATCAGTGTTGACGAGTTTCACTGCCTGCTTTCTCTCACTCAAGTCCATATCAGGAGCGCTGCTATAAGACTGTCACTCTTGAGATGCTGTGTTCTTTCACAGTGTGGCTTTTTTATACCTTGATAGGATCCAGGGTTAATATCCTCTGAAGGGGGTTTATTGAACAGTTGGGATTAATTAATCAAGGTATTAATTATTTACATGCTTCTTTGTGTGATTTCTTTCCTGGGCTGATAGACTGTGTTTTTGGTTGGAACAAACAGGTTTCAGTTTTGTTTTTGAAAGTTTTGCACAACTCCTATTACTTGCTGTACTTGTAATAACAGGGGAAGTACTGTCTTGCACTCCATGTGACCGGGTGTGGTCTATGTTCATTTCCTCAATTTCGGCTGAGGCTTGAACCTGAGGAGAGCGTTTACTCTGTTAACTGCCTGGGTTTAGGAGGTGGTGAGTGCCCCAGCCATTGGGAGTATAAAGGTGCAGTTTTTTATAACAAACAACGTTGTATTTGTGGACAACGGGAACCTGTGGATGACAGATGGAAGAGGCGCCTCATGGGACAAGTATCGTTTTAGGCAACAGAGGGATACACATTAACAGCGGACCCCCCACACAGAGTGTTACTCACAAGAGCGGCGGTACAAACGTGTACCCAGACAAGCAGGACGGAACCAAAAGTCGCCCGTCAGACAGGCGTAAGCTCGGTACGCTAGGCAAACGTCACTCAGCAAGCAGCGTCAGGGTCGACCCAGCAGGGGAACCAATGGAGTCGAAGGAAACTCGACACAGCGGACCTCCAAAGGGGATCAGGAACGTAACCAAATTGCTCTGTGTGGGGGGTCCGCTGTTAATGTGTATCCCTCTGTTGCCTAAAACGATACTTGTCCCATGAGGCGCCTCTTCCATCTGTCATCCACAGGTTCCCGTTGTCCACTTACCATTTCTAAGAGAGCTGCCTGGATTGCTGGTTGCCGAATCCGCCATCTGCCACATGCTGTGATCATTTGCGCACTTCTATAGAGACTCTGTGTGTTATCTTGGTTCTCTTTAATCTAACGTTGTATTTGTGTCTTTCTGTGGGTACAACCTGAGCTATGTAGGACTCTGACATGTACTCCTTCTGTACTAAATCATACCTGTTTATATTGTGAGGAGGCCGTGGTTTTCCCACCCACTCAATTTTTTTCAATTTTTTCCACATGCCTTAACACTATTATAAAGTCTAAGAGGGGAGACAAGCCTGCTAAGGCTCTTAGTTCCTCTGAGCCAACTACCTCTTAGGACTTGGCATCCCATGAGATTACTACTCTTGCTACATTATCCACTCCACATGCAGCACATTCAGCACATCTAATCCTCCATCCGGAGGGGGCCTTCTTCCTGCGGACTTTGCCACGCAGTTAAAAGCAGCAGTGTCTGCGGCCCTCAGTGCATTACCTTGCTCTAATAAACGAGAAAAGGTTAAACAAAGAGAAAGGTTAAACATAGCTCTCCGGAGTCATCTAAATATTTATCGGATTTAGCTATTATGTCCCAGTTAACCTGTAGCTTCAGAAAGTGAACTTTCTGGGTCGGAGTCCTTAGCGTCTAAGCTTCCTGCTGTGGAGGAACCGTCCTTTAAATTTAAAATTGAGCACTTGCTTTCTTTATTAAAGGAGGTTCTGTCTATGTTAGAGATTCCAGAGGCCACTCTGCCTGAAGAACTTATGATACCTAAATTAGAGAGAGTTTACGAATACAGGAAAGTTCCTTTGACTTTTCCTGTGCTGGTTAAGATGGCGAACATAATTAAGAACGAATGGGGAAGAATTGGTTCTTCCTTTTCCCCCTCGTCTACTTTTAAAAAGTTGGTTCCGGAGACTCTCAACTGGATTTGTGGGGCTCCATTCCTAAGGTGGATTGTGCTATCTCTACGCTTGCTAAACGCACTACTATACCTCTTGAGGATAGTTCTTCGTTCAGAGAGCCGATGGATAAAAAAATTGAAACCTTTCAGAGAAAGATGTTTCAGAATACAGGATTTTTGTTTCAACCGGCGGCTGCAGTTGCCGTGGTTGCCGGAGCAGCTACCTACGGGTGCGACTCTTTGTCAGGACTCATTGAGGTGGAGTCTCCTCTTGAGGATATTCAAAACAGAATTAAAGCTCTGAGAATTGCTAATTCTTTTATCTGTGATGCGAACATGCAAATTATTCGCCTAAATGCAAAGGCCTCTGGCTTTGCGGTCCTAGCCCTCGGGCGTTCTGGTTGAAGTCCAGACTCCTTTATCTTTCCTTTAAGTTAAACATTTTATTTGGTCCAGGCCTGGACTCTATTATTTTTACGGTTACCGGAGGCAAGGATGCCTTCCTACCGCAAGATAAGAAGAACAAGTCTAAGGGATGACAATCTTCTAATTTTCTTTCCTTTCGTTCTGACAAATCCCAATGACAACAATCCTCTTCCAAGCCCGAGCAACCCAAGAGTACTTGGAAGCCGGCTCAGTCCTGGAATACATCCAAGCAGAATAAGAAGCTCACTGAAAACAAATCTGCATTAAGGGGCGGCCCCCGATCCAGGATCGGATCGTGTAGGGGGCAGACTGTCTCTTTTTTCAGATGCCTGGTTCAAGGACGTACAGGATCCGTGGGTCCTGGAGGTGGTATCTTAGGGATAGACTTCAAATCTCATCCGCCAAAAGGGCGGATTTCTCCTCACGAATCTGTCTACCAGACCAGAAAAGAGGGATGCCTTTCTAGGGTGCATTTGGGATCTATCCTCCTTAGGAGTTGTTGTCCCGGTGCCTATCGAAGAAAGAGGTTTGGGGTTTTATTCATACCTTTTCGTGGTCTCAAACAAGGAGGGAACTTTCCACCCAATTCTGGACCTAAAGTGCTTAAACAATATTTTCAGAATCCCTTCCTTCAAGATGGAGATGATAAGGTCCATCCTTCCTTTAATTCAGGAAGGCTAGTTTATGACCACTATAGATCTGAAGGACGCTTACCTTCATGTTCCAATCCACAGGGAACACTTTCAGTTTCTGAGGTTTGCATTCCTTGACCAGCACTTCCAGTTCATTGCCCTTCCATTTAGCCTAGCTACTGATCCAAAAATCTTTACAAAGGTTCTGGGGGCTCTTCTAGCTGTTGCCAGAACTCAGGGCATTGCAGTAGCCCCATACTTGGATGATATTCTGGTGCAAGCACCATCCTTTCGTCTTCTTCGATCACATGGATGGAAGATAAACTTGGAAAAGAGTTCTCTTATCTTAAGTACCAGGGTGGAATTCCTGGGTAATATAATATACTCCATAGCCATGAGGATATTTCTAACAGACCAGAGATGTTGCAAGCTAACTTCGGCATGTCTTGCCCTCCAGACCTCCTTGAGTCCCTCTGTGGCTTAGTGTATGGAGGTGATTGGTCTCATGGTGTCCTGCATGGACATCATTCCTATTGCCAGGTTCCATCTCAGACCTTTACAACTGTGCATGCTGAGGCAGTGAAATGGCGATCATTCAGATCTGTCTCAACAGATTGTATTAGACAGTCAGTCAAGAGAATCACTCTCTTGGTGGCTCTGTCCAGATCATCTGTCCTGAGGGACATGCTTCTTAAGACCATCCTGGGAGATTGTGACTACGGACGCAAGCCTATCCGGATGGGGAGCTGTTTGGGGTGCCAGGAAGACACAGTGGTTGTGGACTCAGGAGGAGTCCTCCCTCCTGATCAATATTTTGGAACTACAGGCAATCTTCAAGGCCTTGAAGGCTTGGCCACTTTTGGGTTCGTCCCAGTTTATCAGATTCCAATCAGACAATAACTACCACAAGGTGTTGAGGACCTAATTATTCTGGTGTGAAGAGCATGCTTTTTCCTGTCACAGAGTTAAGGTTGCCAGGATCTTATCTTTTCTCCGGGATGGGCATGAGAAGAGCCTTTCTGATAGTTCCCTGAAGGAACAGATTTCGGCCCTGTCGGTTTTATTGCACAAGAGACTGGCTGAGCTTCCAGACGTGCAGTCCTTTGTTAAGGCTCTGATTAGGATCAGACCTGTGTTTAGATATGGGGCTCCTCATTGGAGCCTAACGCTTGTTCTGCGGGTTTTGCAACAGGTTCCATTTGAGCCTCTGCATTCCGTTGACATTAAATTGTTATCTTGGAAGGTTCTCTTTTTATTGGTTATTGCCTCTGCGTGCAGAGTTTCCAAGATCTCTGAGCCCCCTTATCTGATTTTTCATGCAGATAAGGCAGTTTTACGTACTAAATTAGGTTTTCTTCTTAAGGTTGGTCAGATCGAAGCATCAATCAGGAGATTGGGGTTCCTTCCTTGTGTCCTAATCCTTCTTCATCGAAGGAACGCTTACTTCACAATTTGGATGTGGTTCATCCCTCTGAGAGGATAACGCCTCATTCCACTTGGGCCTTTAAGAACGAGGCCTCTATGGATCAGATTTTGTAAGGCAGCTACCTGGTCCTCCTTACATACTTTTTCAAAATTTTACAAGTTTGATGTTTTTGCTTCGGCTGAAGCAGCTTTCGGGAGAAATGTTTTGCAGGTTGTGGTACCCTCAGAATAGGGTCCACATCTTCCTTTTTGTTCCCTCTTGTTATTCATTCAGTGTCCTCTGGAGCTTGTGTATAATTTTCCCAACAGTTAGGAATGAAGCCGTGGACTCTCCCTATCTTAGGAAGAAAAACATAATTTATGCTTACCAGATAAATTCCTTTCCTTCCGGATAGGGAGAGTCCACGGCCCCCGTCTGGTTTTTTTTGTCCATGGACAGTCCCCTATTATTTATTTATTCTTCTGGCACCATTTATACCCTAATGTTCTCCTACTTTTCCTTGTGCCCTCGGCAGAATGACTGGGGTAATGAGGAAGTGGGAGGGATATTTAAGCCTTTGGCTGGGGTGTCTTTGCCTCCTCCTGGTGGCCAGGTGTTGTATTTCCAAACAGTAAGGAATGAAGCAGTGGACTCTCCCTATCCGGAAGGAAAGGAATTGATCTGGTAAGCATAAATTATGTTTTTATTATCAACATATGTTCCAAAGAACTCTACGTTCAGATTCTCCAATGTAATTTTTCTCACACTCTCTATAGACTTAGTTCCGTACACTTGTATCTAGTGGTCTCTCGCAGACTGAAACTTCAGTATGCATGCTCTCTTTTTTAGCTTACCACTTATTTCTTTATTAGCTCAATACATGGATGTGGTGGGCCGAATGATTGCGTCATTGGACACAGCTCTGTTTTGCTCTTTCACTTATGTCCTTTTCTACTATCTATGCTCCAGCATTGGATGAGAAATTTTTCAATTAAAACAACAGATTATTCTCTACCCTCAATAAATGCATTTCTATCTTTGTGCATCAAGAATCCGACATTATCCCCTGGGGTTTTCCTTTCTTCGTCCTTCCTAGGCGATATTGACACTAGGGGCGCGATCCGATAAAGATCGTAGTTTGCGGCGCAAGTGAGGGAACCCCCGCAGTTTCAGCTCGCAACTCGAGCTATCCTATATACGGCGCCGTCAGAGGCTAAAGTGCCGTAAGTCTGACAAACCAGCGATGTCCAGAAATCTACGTAAGCACAAATTTCTGGAGTCGCCAGTGACTTACGGCACTTTAGAAACTGCCGGCGCCTACAAAACCTGACTAAAGTTGTTAAATCTCCCGTACTGTCTAACACGCCTCCTAAACATAGCCCGACACGTCTAACCCTCTATCCACTATCCCCCCTCACTATTCTAACAATAACAAATGTATTAACCCCTAAACCGCCGCTCCCGGACCCCGCCGCCACCTAATAAAGTTATTAACCCCTAAACCGCCGCTCCCGGACCCCGCCGCCAGCTATATTAAATCTATAACCCCCTAATGTAAGCCCCTACCCTGCCGCCAGCTACCTTACCTACCACTAAAGTGAGCCCTTACACCGCCGCCATCTACCTTACCTACCCCCTAAAGTGAGCCCCTACCCCGCTGCCATCTACCTTACCTACCCCCTAAAGTGAGCTCCTACCCTGCCGCCATCTACCTTACCTACCCCCTAAAGTGAGCCCCTTACACCGCCCCATCTACCTTACCTACCCCCTAAAGTGAGCTCCTACCCCGCCGCCTTCTACCTTACCTACCCCCTAAAGTGAGCTCCTACCCCGCCGCCATCTACCTTACCTACCCCCTAAAGTGAGCTCCTTACACCACCGCCATCTACCTTACCTACCCCCTAAAGTGAGCTCCTACCCCGCCGCCATCTACCTTACCTACCCCCTAAAGTGAGCTCCTACCCCGCCGCAATCTACCTTACCTACTCCCTAAAGTGAGCTCCTACCCCGCCGCCATCTACCTTACCTATCCCCTAAAGTGAGCCCCTTACACCGCCGCCATCTATTTTAAAAATATTAACCCCTAATTTAATCCCCCTACACCGCCGCCAGCTATATTAACTATATTAACCCTAATTATATTAGGGTTAATATAGTTATTATATTATATATATTAACTATATTAACCCTAATTATATTAGGGTTAATATAGTTAATATCATTATTATATTATATATATATTAAGCATAATAACCCTATCTAACTCTAACATCCCTAACTAAATTCTTATTAAAATAAATCTAATTAATATTAATATTATTAATTAAAATATTCCTATTTAAATCTAAATACTTACCTATAAAATAAACCCTAAGATAGCTACAATGTAATTAATAATTACATTGTAGCTATTTTAGGGTTTATATTTATTTTACAGGTAACTTGGTATTTATTTTAACTAGGTACAATAGCTATTAAATAGTTAATAACTATTTAATAGCTACCTAGTTAAAATAATTACCAATTTACCTGTAAAATAAATCCTAACCTAAGTTACAAATACACCTACACTATCAACTAAATTACAAAAAACACTAAACACTAAATTACAAAAATAAAAAAAATATTACAAGATTTTTAAGCTAATTACACCTATTCTAAGCCCCCTAATAAAATAATAAAGCCCCCCAAAATAAAAAAATTTCCCTACCCTATTCTAAATTAAAAAAGTTCAAAGCTCTTTTACCTTACCAGCCCTTAAAAGGGCCTTTTGCGGGGCATGCCCCAAAGAAAACAGCTCTTTTGTCTGTAAAAAAAACACAATACCACCCCCAACATTACAACACACCACCCACATACCCCTACTCTAACCCAACCCCCCCTTAAATAAAGCTAACACTACCCCCCTGAAGATCTCCCTACCTTGTCTTCACCCAGCCGGGCAGAACTCTTCATCCGAGGCGATGTCCAATCAAGCGGCAGTGAAGTCTTCTTCCATCCGGCGATGTCTTCAAGCAAAGCGGCATCTTCAATCTTCTTTCTTCGCTCCTCCGCTGCGGAGCATCCATCCGGCACGTAGACTAAACGAGGAATGAGGTACCTTTAAATGACGTCATCCAAGATGGCGTCCGTCGAATTCCAATTGGCTGATAGGATTCTATCAGCCAATCAGAATTAAGGTAGAAAAATCTGATTGGCTGAACCAATCAGCCAATCTGATTGAACTTGAATCTGATTGGCTGATTCAATCAGCCAATCAGATTTTTCTACCTTAATTGCGATTGGCTGATAGAATCCTATCAGAGGTTTCACACAGGGTTGCGTCGTTAGTGACGCAAGTGTGTCATTTCCGGACATGGTTGGCGCCAAAAAAAATTTAAGTTACGTTGTGCGTCATACTTGGCGCCAAACTTTTTTCATTATTTTTTTTTTGACCCATTGCTGTTTGCCTCTTGCCTTTTTCTATGTCAGAGGTCTATGCTATTTTCATTTTTTCCCATTCCTGAAACTGTCATATAAGGAAATTGATAATTTTGCTTTATATTTTGTTTTTTCTTTTACATTCTGCAAGATGTCTCAAACTGATCCTGCCTCAGAAGTATCTGTTGAAACTTTGCTGCCTGACATCGGTTCTACCAAAGCTAAGTGCATTTGTTGTAAAATTGTGGAGATTATATCTCCTAATGTCATTTGTATTAGTTGCCATGATAAACTTTTACATGCAGATAGTGTGTCCATCAGTAATAGTACATTGCCGGTTGCAGTTCCTTAAACTTCTAATGTACATGATATACCTATGAATTTTAAAGAATTTGTTACTGATTCTATTCAGAAGGCTTTGTCTGCATTTCCGCCTTCTAATAAGCGTAAGAGGTCTTTTAAAACTTCTCATAAAGTTGATGAAATTTCAAATGACCGACAACATAATGAATTATCCACCTCTGGTGAGGATCTATCTGATTCAGAAGATCCTTCCTCAGATATTGATACTGACAAATCTACTTATTTATTTAAAATGGAGTATATGCGTTCTTTGTTAAAAGAAGTGTTAATTACTTTGGCTATTGCGGAAGCTAGTCAACTTGATATTAAAACCAGTAAATGTTTAAATTCTGTTTTTAAACCTCCTGTGGTTACTCCAGAGGTTTTTCCTATTCCTGATGCTATTTCGGATATCATTTCTAAGGAATGGAATAAGCCGGGTACTCCTTTTAATCCTTCTGCAAGGTTTAAAAAATTGTATCGTTTAGCAGCAATTTCAATAGAGTTTTGGGAAAAGATCCCCAAAGTTGATGGGACTATTTCTACTCTTGCTAAACGAACCACTATTCCTATGGAAGATAGTACTTCCTTTAAGGATCCTTTAGATAGGAAGCTTGAATCTTATCTAAGGAAAGCCTATTTATATTTAGGTCATCTTCTAAGGCCTGCAATTTCTTTGGCTGATGTTGCAGCTGCTTCAACTTTTTGGTTGGAGAATTTAGCGCAACAAGAATTGTATTCTGACTTATATAGCATTGTTCGTTTTCTACAACATGCTAATCATTTTATTTGTGATGCAATTTTTGGTATCAAAATTGATGTTAGATCCATGTCTTTAGCTATGTTAGCTAGAAGAGCTTTGTGGCTTAAATCTTGGAATGCTGATATGACATCTAAGTCTAGATTACTATCTCTTTCTTTCCAAGGTAATAATTTATTTGGTTCTCAGTTGGATTCTATTATTTCAACTGTTACTGGGGGGAAGGGAGTTTTTTTGCCTCAGGATAAAAAACCTAAGGGTAAATATAAGGCTTCTAATCGTTTTCGTTCCTTTCATCAAAATAAGGAACAAAAACCTAATCCTTCCCCCAAGGAAACTGTTTTCAATTGGAAGCCTTCCTCAAATTGGAATAAATCCAAGCCTTTTAAGAAACCAAAGTCAGCCCCTAAGTCCGCATGAAGGTGCGGCGCTCATTCCAGCTCAGCTGGTAGGGGGCAGATTAAGGTTTTTCAAGGATGTTTGGGCAAATTCTGTCCAAAATCAATGGATTCAGAGCATTGTCTCTCAGGGATACCGAATAGGATTCAGAGTAAGACCTCCTGTGAGAAGATTTTTTCTCTCACTCATCCCAGTAAAAGCTCAGGCTTTCCTGAAGTGTGTTTCAAACATGGAGGTTTCAGGGGTAATCATGCCAGTTCCTTTTCAGGAACAAGGTCTGGGGTTTTATTCAAATCTATTCATTGTCCCAAAGAAAGAAAATTCATTCAGACCAGTTCTGGATCTGAAAATGTTGAATCTTTATGTAAGAGTACCAACTTTCAAGATGGTGACTATAAGAACTATTCTGCCTTTTGTTCAGCAAGGACATTATATGTCTACAATAGACTTGCAGGATGCTTACCTTCATATTCCGATTCATCCAGAACATTATGAGTTCCTGAGATTCTCTTTTCTAGACAAGTATTGCCAATTTGTTGCTCTTCCATTTGGCCTAGCAACAGCTCCAAGAATCTTTTCAAAGGTTCTGGGTGCCCTACTCTCTGTAATCAGAGAACAGGGTATTGCGGTGTTTCCTTATTTGGACGATATCTTGGTACTAGCTCAGTCTTTACATTCTGCAGAATCTCACACTAATCAACTAGTGTTGTTTCTTCGAAGACATGGTTGGAGGATCAATTTACCAAAAAGTTTCTTGATTCCTCAGACAAGGGTCACCTTTTTAGGTTTCCAGATAGATTCAGTGTCCATGACTCTGTCTCTAACAGACAAGAGATGTTTGAAATTGGTTGCAGCATGTCGGCACCTTCATTCTCAGTCATTCCCTTCATTGGGTATGCGCATGTAAGTTTTAGGCCTCATGACTGCAGCATCGGGCGCGATTCCTTTTGCTCATTTTTACATGAGACCTCTCCAGCTTTGTATGCTGAGTCAATGGTGCCGGGATGATACAAAGATATCACAATTAATATCCTTAAATCCCAATGTTCGACACTCTCTGACGTGGTGGTTAAATCACCAGTGTTTAGTTCAAGGGGCCTCTTTTGTTCGGTCAACCTGGACTGTGATCAGAACAGATGCAAGTTTTTCAGGTTGGGGAGCTGTCTGGGGATCTCTGACAGCACAAGAGGCGAGATTACCAATCAATATTTTAGAACTCCGTGCAATTCTCAGAGCTCTTCAGTTTTGGCTTCTGTTGAAGAGAGAACCGTTCATTTGTTTTCAGACAGACAATATTACAACGGTGGCATATGTCAATAATCAGGGTGGGACTCACAGTCCCCAAGCTATGAAAGAAGTATCTTGGATACTTGTTTGGGCGGAATCCAGCTCCTGTCTAATTTCTGCGGTTCATATCCCAGGTGTAGACAATTGGGAGGCGGATTATCTCAGACGTCAGACTTTACATCCAGGGGAGTGGTCTCTCCATCCGGATGTGTTTTCTCAGATTGTTCAGATGTGGGGTCTTCCAGAAATAGATCTGATGACTTCTCATCTAAACAAGAAACTTCGCAGATACCTGTCCAGGTCCAGGGATTCTCAGGCGGAAGCAATGGATGCGCTGGCACTTCCTTGGTGTTATCAACCTGCTTATATCTTCCTGCCTCTAGTTCTTCTTCCAAGAGTGATCTCCAAAATCATCATGGAACAATCATTTGTGTTGCAGGTGGCTCCAGCATGGCCCCACAGGTTTTGGTATGCGGATCTTGTTCGGATGTCCAGCTGCCAACCTTGGCCACTTCCATTAAGGCCGGACCTACTGTCTCAAGGTCCGTTTTTCCATCAGGATCTCAAATCATTAAATTTGAAGGTTTGGAAATTGAATGCTTAGTGCTAAGTCATAGAGGTTTCTCTGACTCAGTAATTAATACTATGTTACAAGCTCGTAAATCTGTCTCTAGGAAGATTTAGTATCGAGTTTGGAAGACTTACATTTCATGGTGTTCTTCTCATAAATTCTCTTTACATTCTTTAAGAATTCCTAGAATTTTACAGTTTCTTCAGGATGGTTTGGATAAAGGTTTGTCTGCAAGTACTTTTAAGGGACAAATCTCTGCTCTTTCTGTTTTATTTCACTGAAAGATTGCTACTCTTCCTGATATTCACTGTTTTGTACAGGCTTTAGTTCGTATTAAGCCTGTCATTAAATCAATTTCTCCTCCTTGGAGTCTTAATTTGGTTTTGAGGGCATTACAGGCTCCTCCATTTGAGCCTATGCACTCTTTGGACATTAAACTACTTTCTTGGAAAGTGTTGTTCCTTTTGGCCATCTCTTCTGCTAGAAGAGTTTCTGAGCTTTCTGCTCTTTCTTGTGAATCTCCTTTTCTGATTTTTCATCAGGATAAGGCCGTTTTGCGGACTTCATTTAAGTTCTTACCTAAGGTTGTGAATTCTAACAACATTAGTAGAGAAATTGTTGTCCCTTCCTTGTGTCCTAATCCTAAGAATTCTTTGGAAAAATCCTTACATTCTTTGGATGCGGTGAGAGCTTTTAAATATTATGTTGACGCTACTAAAGGTTTCAGAAAGACTTCTAGTCTATTTGTTATATTTTATGGTTCTAGGAAAGGTCAGAAAGCTTCTGCTATTTCCTTGGCTTCTTGGTTAAAGCTTTTGATTCATCAAGCTTATTTAGAGTCGGGTCAGGCCCCACCTCAGAGAATTACAGCTGATTCTACTAGATCAGTCTCCACTTCGTGGGCTTTTAAGAATGAAGCTTCAGTTGATCACATTTGCAAAGCGGCAACTGGGTCCTCTTTGCATACATTTACTAAATTCTACCGTTTTGATGTATTTGCTTCTTCAGAAGCAGTTTTTGGTAGAAAAGTTCTTCAGGCAGCTGTTTCAGTTTGATTCTTCTGCTGATGTTTTAAGTTTTTCTTTTCTTCATGAGAATAACTTATATTTTGGGTTGTGGATTATTTTTTCAGCATATGACTTCTGTTTATTTGTATCCCTCCCTCTCTAGTGACTCTTGCGTGGAGTTCCACATCTTGGGTATTTGATATCCCATACGTCACTAGCTCATGGACTCTTGCCAATTACATGAAAGAAAACATAATTTATGTAAGAACTTACCTGATAAATTAATTTCTTTCATATTGGCAAGTGTCCATGAGGCCCACCCTTTTTATGGTGGTTATGATTTTTTTGTATAAAGTACAATTATTTCCAGATTCCTTTGTTGATGCTTTTTACTCTTTTCTTTATCACCCCACTACTTGGCTATTCGTTAAACTGAATTGTGGGTGTGGTGAGGGGTGTATTTATAGGCATTTTGGGTTTTGGGAAACTTTTCCCCTCCTGGTAGGATTGTATATCCCATACGTCACTAGCTCATGGACTCTTGCCAATATGAAAGAAATTAATTTATCAGGTAAGTTCTTACATAAATTATGTTTTTTTGTTTGTTTGTTTTTTAACCGATTAATCGAAAAAATAATCGACCAACTAATCGATTATGAAAATAATCGTTAATTGCAGTCCTACTGTAAATGTACAGCTTTGCCTCTTCAAATGCCCACAAGTCAATTTCCTAGCACTCAAAATTAAATTCTATGTGATGGGTTCACAGCTCTGGGTTATTTGTACTTTGTATGATCAAAATTACAATAATGTCCTATTGTTTCTCCCACATAACTGCCGACCCAGAAATGTAATTTGATGAAAATTACTGATTTAGACGCTCTAGCTACAATCCTTCTGTCATGGCTTCCTTTAATACATACTTAGTAAAAAAGACTGCATGTGTCCATTTCAACCAAACGTTTAAAATAGTCCAAAAGTTAGTAGATAACATTTCTTTAATATTTATCATTTTGAAATTTGTAGGAAAATATGATTATGAATATGCTGCAGTGTTACTTTTATTTTATAGAGAAGGCCAGATCAGCAGTGGATTCTAAAATGAGTTTCAATACCACATTTTGGGAGAGTCAAGATCCCTCTCAAACTATGAGCAATACCTTCCCAAATTCCGAGCTTTTTTCTTCTGAATCTGGAGTACGTGTAAGTGAAAATATATTGTTTTATACTCTTAGTAGCGTTAGAAATTATAGCTGAAGTTTGTCAGATATAGAATGTTTCCTTGTGTTAGGTTTGAGTAAATTGTGTATTGCGTTTTCTTATATCATTTTGTAGACTATGTCACTGTGCAGTGTTTTAGAATCCCCTGAAAAAAAGTCATCTACAGTTGACACTGGAGCAATTACTCCAAGCAAGAACCAAAAGAAAGGTATGCTGTTTGTAATGTAATTTCTTAATTATAATATGATGAAATTTAACCCCACATTCGTGTCTCAAATACACAGAAGATTGAGCACATGAGCCTACAGGTATGTGCATACCTCCCAACATTATCTGGATGCTTTCTCAACAGTGGCATTTTCTGGGAGGGAACATAGTGGAGGGGTGGGGTCACATTGAAAAGTAAGCAGGTTGTAGCATGAATGACTCAAGCAATCTTTTAAAACTGGGACACCTATTATGATATATATGTTTGATAAAACAAGTTTAAAGGGACAACCAAAATTAAACTTTCATGATTTTAAACAACTTTCCAATTTGCTTCTGTTATCTAAATGTGCACAATCCTTTTATATGTCACTTTGTGAGTCACCAGCTCCTACTGAGCATGTGCAAAATTCACAGGATATATACGTATATGCACATTGTGATTGGCTGATTGCTGTCACATGATGTAATACAAAGGAAAATGTAACTAACTTTAGGCCAGATTACAAGGGGAGTGTAAACAGTAATTTGCGCTCCACATATTTTCTATAGGTAGTGTAGAGAAGTAATATGCCCTTATATTACAAGTTGAAAGTAAATGGGATCATGCAAACGCAATCACATTTATCACACAAACTTTTTGAGTTTGTCTGGATGAAACAGTTGCACTAAACTATGTACCCCTAAACTGTCACCCCCCATATCGCAATCTACCCTTTTAAACTATTAACCCCTAAACCACCACACACACCACCGCAAAGTATGCTTCTACAGTGTTAACCCCTAAACCGCCAGCCCCCCATTGCAAAGTCTCCACTACACTATTAACCCCTAAACCATGAGCCCCCATATTGCAAACTACCTATGTACACTATTAACCCCTAAAACACCACACCCACATTGCAAAATAAATCTCTACACTATTAACCCCTAAACTGACAGCCCCCCCAATGCAAGATAACCTAATAACATCTAAAACCTCTAACCTAACACCCCTAAGTTAACCTAAAATAGACTAACCCTACATTTACCAAAAAAAACTAACTACCTTAAAAAAATAAAAACTTACCTGTGAAAGTAAAACAAATCTAATCTTATCTTTTGAAATAAAGAAAAAAATCTAATATTTCTATTAAAATAAAAAACTTTACATTAACAAAAAAATGTCATTACTTAAAAAAAACTAACATTACAAAAAATAACAAACCCTAACATTACAAAAAATAACAAAGAAATTACCAAAAATAAAGAGTTAAGCCTATTCTAATACCCCAAACATAAAAATAAAAACACCCCATTTGGCTCTTCTGCTGCCGAGATAAAAAATAGAGGCTTGTAGTTATTTTTTTTTTAAGAAAAAGAGCTTGATCCCTTAGGGCACTGGTTATTAAACCTGGCCTCCCTAACAGGCCACATTATGAGGTTATCTGAATTAGGGCACAGGTGAAACAATCAGCTGATTAGTAACCATGGTTATGTTATCTGCTCTCATCCAACGTAATCCAGAAAACCTGGCCTGTTGGGGAGGCCTGAGGACAGGTTTGAAAACCATTGCTTTAGGGCAATGCCCTACAAAGGCCCTTTCAAAAATGTAAGAGTTTTAGAATAGTTTTATTTTATTTTGGTGTGGTATTAGAATAGGCATAACTTTTTATTTTTAGTCATGTCTATTATTTTTTGTAATATTAGGTTTTTTATTTTTAGTAATGTTAGGGTGTTTTTTTTAGTAATGTAATTTATTATTTTTCTGGTGATGTAAGGTTTTTTATTTTAAAAGGTAAGATTAGATTTTTTTTTTACTTTCACGGGTAAGTTGTTTTTTTTTTTTTAAATGTAGTTAGTTTTTTTTGTTAAAGGTTAGTCTATTTTGGGTTAATTTAGGGGGTGTTAGGTTAGGGGGGCATTGGGGGGCTGGCAGTTTAGGTGTGAATAGTGTAGTGTTTTACTATGCTTTGGGGGGCTGGTGGTTTGGGGTTAATAGTGTAGTGTCTTACTATGCGTTGGGGGGCTGGCTGTTTAGGGGTTATTAGAGTTGGGGTTTATAGTGATCAGGTTTGTGCGAGTAGGGTTTTTTTTCCACTTTTTTTCTCCATTGACTTCTGTGAGGGAAATGTAGGTTATCGTGTCCGCGGTAGTGTAAGATTGGCTTTTTGCGCTCGTTGGGTTAGCGTGAGAACTTTTTACTTTCAACTTGTAATGCCAGCGCAACCCAACAAGCTTAAAAGGCTTACTTCTAGCGAAAGCTCCACTTGTAATCTAGCCCTTTGTTATTTGTCAGAAAAAAATCTACTGCTCATTTGAAATTCAAACTAAGTGCTTTTGCATTGTATCTTTATAATGCATTCATTGTTTATGCAATTCTGCTATGCTTTGTGGTCCTTTAAGTATATGTTGTTATAATGTGTTATTTAATTGCTTCTTCCTCATCAATTTACTAGTTATCTTAACAGCAACTTTAGAACAAATTTAAATGTATAATCAACAAAGGCATAATAAAAAGACAATGCAAAATCACTAAGTCAGAATTTCTATTTTCCTTCCCCCTGCATCATGTGCCATCAGCTAATCACAAAATGCATATGCATATATACTGTGAAGTCTTGCACATGCTCAGTAGGAGCTGGTACCCAAGAAAGTGTGCATATTAAAAGATAGCACATATTTTAATAATGTTAATTAACTGTAAAGTTTAATTCTGACTTTAGTGTTCATTTAACCTTTGGATTTATCTGTACTGTTTAAATGCATAATTTTGTACTTTCTGATGTTGAACCTTAGATCCCAAACTTACTCATGCTATAGAAGAGGCAGGCTTTACAAGCTCACTTGAGTTTTTGTAGTCATACATACAGGCAGTGGAGGAACAGGATCTACTGCCCATATGCAACAAAGGCGAGCCGACAACTTCTCGCCTTATAATACATTGCCTTAGTGTCTTGGCAGCCATGTTTGAAATATATATTGTTGCACACACTCCTGTCATGAATCTCCCCTCATGATGATGCATTTCATCAGTAAATATGTTAAATCTAATAGAAGATGGAAGATGTATAACACGGTTTTGCTAATGATAATCTAAATAGTCAGGTACATTAGACATAATGGAATTAATCCATATAAAGAAGTAAGTAAAATGGACCATGGCCCTTAAAACGGAATCTTTTTATTTTATAGCAGAAATCAACACTGAGCAAACAACATGAATAATAAAAATAAAACTAGTAAGGTCTAACATTTTCTGGCTTGACCATGATTATTAATAAAGAACATTATTTTTTGGAATCCTCAGTTGTTTCCTAATTAGTTATTTTAACAAAACAAATGCCAAACTAGCTAACTATATATAGTTGCCTCTTTGTGAAGGGGGGAAAAAGGAAAGGGGAAGAGAAAATATATTTTGAAAAAAAAACGATAATTATATCAGAATCTATGTTGAAGCTCAATGCTTGTCTAGTCCTCAAAGTGAAGATCCAATAATTTCTCTTTAAAGTGATGGTAAAGTCATCTGTTGTACAATACATAATCCTTTTTCTTTTACCATAACTAGCACATCGATGTGCTTATATAAATAAAAAACCATTTATTCACGCTGTAATGCCGATTTTATTTCCCTCTCCGTACAGTGTTTCAAACAGCCTCTCTATATTTTTTCACCGGTGCAGCTTTGATTGACAATGCTTTTAGCCAATCATCAGCTCACCATGCACCCTATGTGAAATATGTACCGCACGCTCCCGACATCTACACTAAGTCTTTGCTACTTACTGCGCATGCGCACTTCTTACGCTAACTGCGCATTGCTATATGACACTACGCACCAATCGGCTAAAACCAGGAGCTGAGTATTCTCATATAGCAATGCGCAGTTAGCGTAAGCGGTGCGCATGCGCAGTAAGTAGCAAAGACTTAGTGTAGATGTCGGGAGCGTGCGGTACATATTTCACATAGGGCACATGGTGAGCTGATGATTGGCTAAAAGCGTTGTCAATCAAAGCTGCACCGGTGAAAAAATATAGAGAGGCTGTTTGAAACACTGTACGGAGAGGGAAATAAAATCGGCATTACAGAGTGAATAAATGTTTTCTCTTGTTAAGTGTGTTCAGTCCACAGGTCATCCATTACTTATGGGATATATTCTCCTTCCCAACAGGAAGTTGCAAGAGGATCACCCAAGCAGAGCTGCTATATAGCTCCTCCCCTCACATGTCATATCCAGTCATTCTCTTGCAACCCTCAACAAAGAAGGAGGTCGCGAGAGGAGCTGGAGTTTTTACTTAACTATTCTTCAATCAAAAGTTTGTTATTTTAAATGGCACCGGAGTGTGCTGTTTTTCTATCTCAGGCAGTATTTGGAAGAAGAAACTGCCTGCGTTTTTTTTCTATGATCTTAGCAGGCGTAACTAAGATCCACTGGCTGTTCTCGACATTCTGAGGAGTGGGGTAACTTCAGAAACTGGGAATAGCATACGGGGTCCTCCGCAAATGAGGTATGTGCAATACTTTATTTTCTGGGAATGGAATTGACTAAGAAAATACTGCTGTTACCATATGATGTAAGTACAGCCTTAAATGCAGTAGTAGCAACTGGTATCAGGCTGATAAATGTATGCGCAGTCGAGTTATATTCTAGGGACTAGAATTTGACTGAGAAAATACTGTTAACACTGAAATAATACTTAAGCCTTCTCTGCAGTGGTAGCGACTGGTAGCAGGCTTAGTGATAGCTTTGCATGACATTGAAAAATGTTGTTTTTTAATAAAACGTTTACTGGCATGTTATTCGTTTTTGTGAGGTACTTTGGTGATAAATCGCTTTGGGCATGATTTTTTTCCACATGGCTGACATACTTTTCTGCATGGAAACCGTTATATCAGGGCTCCCACTGTTGTGATTGGAGTGGGAGGGTCCTTGTTTTAGCGCCTTGTTGCGCAGTTAAAATTATTGCACAGTCTTTCTGCTTCTTCCTCCTTGATCCAGGACGTCTCTAGAGAGCTCAGGGGTCTGCAAATTTCATTTGTGAGGGAGGTAATCAGTCACAGCAGATCTGTGACAGTGTGCTGACTGTGGTTAAAAACGTTACATCTTAATTGATATCTGTTTTATCCGTTTTGGGTATTGAGGGGTTAATCATCCTTTTGCTAATGGGTGCAATCCTCTGCTAATAATACACTTCTTGTTAAGAATTGTTTAATTATATCTGTATTTGTGAAGCGCTGCAGCGTTTTTTATATTGCTTGTAAACTTATTGAAAGTGATTTCCAAGCTTGTTAGTTTCATTGCTGAGTCTGTTTTAAACATGTCTGATTCAGAGGAAACTGTTTGTTCATCATGTTCAAAAGCCAATGTGGAGCCCAATAGAACGATGTGTACCAATTGTATTGATATTGGTTTGAATAAAAGTCAATCTGTACCGATAAAGAAGCTATCTCCAGACAACGAGGGGGAAGTTATGCCGCCTAACTCTCCTCACGTGTCAGTACCTGCGTCTCCCGCTCGGGAGATGCGTAGGATTGAGACACCTAGTACATCTAGGCCCTTACAAATCACTTTACATGATATGGCTAATGTTATGAAAGAAGTATTATATAATATGCCCGAATTAAGGGGCAAACGCGATAGCTCTGGGTTAAGGACAGAGCGCGCTGATGACACGAGAGCCATGTCTGATACTGCGTCACAAGTTGCAGAACATGAGGACGGTGAACTTCATTCTGTCGGTGACGGTTCTGATCCGGGGAGACAGGATTCAGAAATTTCAAATTTTAAATTTAAGCTTGAGGACCTCGGTGTGTTACTAGGGGAGGTATTAGCGATTGCGACACGGTGGCAATTCCAGAGAAATTGTGTAGGTTGGATAGATACTATGCGGTACCGATGTGTACTGACGTTTTTCCTATACCAAAAAGACTTACAGAAATTATAAGTAAGGAGTGGGATAGACCCGGTGTGCCTTTTTCCCCTCCCCCGATATTTAGAAAAATGTTCCCTATAGAAGCCACCACACGAGACTTATGGCAACGGTCCCTAAGGTGGAGGGAGCAGTTTCTACGTTAGCCAAGCGTACCACTATCCCGGTGGAGGATAGCTGTGCTTTCTCAGATCCAATGGATAAAAAATTAGAGGGTTATCTTAAGAAAATGTTTGTTCAACAGGGTTTTATATTGCAGCCTCTTGCATGCATTGCGCCTGTCACGGCTGCAGCGGCATTCTGGTTTGAGTCTCTGGAAGAGGCGATTCGCACAGAGCCGTTAGATGAGGCCTTGAGCAAAGTTAGAACCCTTAAGCAAGCTAATGCGTTTGTTTAAGATGCCGTAGTACATCTAACCAAACTTACGGCTAAAAATTCCGGATTCGCCATACAGGCGCGCAGAGCGTTCTGGCTTAAATCCTGGTCAGCGGATGTAACTTTCAAGTCTAAACTACTTAACATTCCTTTCAAAGGGCAGACCTTATTCGGGCCCGGCTTGAAGGAAATTATTGCTGACATTACGGGAGGTAAGGGCCACGCCCTTCCACAAGACAGGGCCAAACCGAGGGCCAAACAGTCTAATTTTCGTGCCTTTCGTAACTTCAAGGCAGGAGCAGCATCGACTTCCTCCGCTCCAAAACAGGAAGGAACTACTGCTCGTTACAGACAAGGTTGGAAAGGCAACCAGTCATGGAACAAGGGCAAGCAGGCCAGAAAGCCTACTCCCGCCCCTAAGACAGCATGAAGTCAGGGCCCCCTATCCGGAGACGGATTTAGTGGGGGGCAGACTTTCTCTCTTTGCCCAGGCTTGGACGAGAGATGTGCAGGATACCTGGACGTTAAAGATTATATCTCAGGGATACCTTCTGGACTTCAAAACCTCTCCTCCACAAGGGAGGTTCCATCTTTCGAGGTTATCGACAAACCTAGTAAAGAGAGAGGCATTTCTACAATGTGTACAAGACCTCTTACTCATGGGGGTGATCCACTCAGTTCCGCGATCGGAACAGGGACAAGGATTTTACTCAAATCTATTTGTGGTTCCCAAAAAAGAGGGAACCTTCAGACCAATCTTGGACTTAAAGATCTTAAACAAATTCCTAAGGGTACCATCGTTCAAGATGGAAACCATTCGAACCATCCTACCCATGATCCAAGAGGGTCAATATATGACCACGGTGGACTTAAAGGATGCTTACCTTCATATACCGATTCACAAAGATCATTATCGGTACCTGAGGTTTGCCTTTCTAGACAGGCATTACCAGTTTGTGGCTCTTCCCTTCGGGTTAGCCACGGCCCCGAGAATTTTTACGAAGGTTCTGGGCTCACTTCTGGCGGTACTAAGACCACGAGGCATAGCGGTGGCTCCGTACCTAGACGACATTCTGATACAAGCGTCAAGTTTTCAGAATGCAAAGTCTCATACAGAGATAGTTCTAGCATTTCTGAGGTCGCATGGGTGGAAAGTGAACGTGGAAAAGAGTTCTCTGTTACCACTCACAAGGGTTCCATTTCTAGGGACTCTTATAGATTCTGTAGAGATGAAGATTTACCTGAGTCAAGGTTATCAAAGATTCTCAATGCTTGCCGTGTCCTTCATTCCGTTCCAAGCCCATCAGTAGCTCAGTGCATGGAGGTAATCGGCTTAATGGTCGCGGCAATGGACATAGTGCCATTTGCGCGCCTGCATCTCAGACCGCTGCAACTATGCATGCTCAGTCAATGGAACGGGGATTACTCAGATCTGTCCCCTTTGCTAAATCTGGACCAGGAGACCAGAGATTCGCTTCTCTGGTGGTTGTCACCGGTTCATCTGTCCAAAGGAATGACCTTTCGCAGGCCAGATTGGACAATTGTAACAACGGATGCCAGCCTTCTAGGCTGGGGAGCAGTCTGGAATTCCCTGAAGGCTCAGGGATCGTGGACTCAGGAGGAGAAACTCCTCCCAATAAACATTCTAGAATTAAGAGCAATATTCAATGCTCTTCTAGCTTGGCCTCAGTTAGCAAAGCTGAGGTTCATCAGATTTCAGTCGGACAATATCACGACTGTGGCTTACATCAATCATCAAGGGGGAACCAGGAGTTCCCTAGCGATGTTGGAAGTCTCGAAGATAATTCGCTGGGCAGAGTCTCACTCTTGCCACCTGTCAGCGATTCACATCCCAGGCGTAGAGAACTGGGAGGCGGATTTCCTAAGTCGCCAGACTTTTCATCCGGGAGAGTGGGAACTTCACCCGGAGGTATTTGCTCAACTGATTCGTCGTTGGGGCAAACCGGATCTGGATCTCATGGCATCTCGCCAGAACGCGAAACTTCCTTGTTACGGATTTAGGTCCAGGGACCCGGGAGCGGTGCTGGTAGATGCATTAGCAGCCCCTTGGGTTTTCAACATAGCTTATGTGTTTCCACCATTTCCGTTGCTACCTCGGCTGATTGCCAGGATCAAACAGGAGAGGGCATTGGTAATTCTGATAGCGCCTGCGTGGCCACGCAGGACCTGGTATGCAGACCTAGTGGACATGTCGTCCTGTCCACCATGGTCTCTTCCTCTGAGGCAGGATCTTCTAATTCAGGGTCCTTTCAACCATCCAAACCTAATTTCTCTGAGGCTGACTGCCTGGAAATTGAACGCTTGATTCTATCAAAGCGTGGGTTTCCGGATTTGGTTATTGATACCTTAATACAGGCTCGGAAACCTGTGACAAGAAGAATTTACCATAAGATATGGCGTAAATATTTATATTGGTGCGAATCCAAGAGTTACTCATGGAGTAAGGTTAGGATTCCTAGGATATTAGCTTTTCTACAAGAGGGTTTAGAAAAGGGTTTATCCGCTAGTTCGCTAAAGGGATAGATTTCAGCTCTGTCTATTCTTTTACACAAACGTCTGGCAGAGCATCCAGACGTCCAGGCCTTTTGTCAGGCTTTGGCTAGAATTAAGCCTGTGTTTAAAGCTGTTGCTCCTCCGTGGAGCTTAAACTTGGTTCTTAAAGTTCTTCAGGGTGTTCCGTTTGAGCCCCTTCATTCCATTGATATTAAGCTTTTATCTTGGAAAGTTTTGTTTTTGATGGCTATTTCCTCGGCTCGAAGAGTCTCTGAGTTATCTGCCTTACATTGTGATTCTCCTTATCTGATCTTTCATTCAGACAAGGTAGTTCTGCGTACTAAACCTGGGTTTTTACCTAAGGTGGTTTCTAACAGGAATATCAATCAAGAGATTGTTGTTCCATCATTATGTCCTAATCCTTCTTCAAAGAAGGAACGTCTTTTGCATAATCTAGACGTGGTCCGTGCTCTGAAGTTCTACTTACAGGCAACTAAAGATTTTAGACAAACTTCTTCTCTGTTTGTCGTTTACTCTGGACAGAGGAGAGGTCAAAAGGCTTCGGCTACCTCTCTCTCTTTTTGGCTTCGTAGCATAATATGTTTAGTCTATGAGACTGCTGGACAGCAGCCTCCTGAAAGAATTACAGCTCATTCCACCAGAGCTGTGGCTTCCACCTGGGCCTTTAAGAATGAGGCCTCTGTTGAACAGATTTGCAAGGCTGCAACTTGGTCTTCACTTCATACTTTTTCCAAATTTTACAAATTTGACACTTTCGCTTCTTCGGAGGCTGGTTTTGGGAGAAAGGTTCTACAGGCAGTGGTTCCTTCTGTTTAATGTTCCTGCCTTGTCCCTCCCATCATCCGTGTACTTAGCTTTGGTATTGGTATCCCATAAGTAATGGATGACCCGTGGACTGAACACACTTAACAAGAGAAAACATAATTTATGCTTACCTGATAAATGTATTTCTCTTGTAGTGTGTTCAGTCCACGGCCCGCCCTGTCTTTTTTAGGCAGGTTCTGAATTTTAAAATTATAACTCCAGTCACCACTGCACCTTATAGTTTCTCCTTTCTCGTCTTGTTTCGGTCGAATGACTGGATATGACATGTGAGGGGAGGAGCTATATAGCAGCTCTGTTTGGGTGATCCTCTTGCAACTTCCTGTTGGGAAGGAGAATATATCCCATAAGTAATGGATGACCCGTGGACTGAACACACTACAAGAGAAATAAATTTATCAGGTAAGCATAATTTATGTTTTTTTATTTATATAAGCACATCGATGTGCTAGTTATGGTAAAAGAAAAAGGATTATGTATTGCACAACAGATGACTTTACCATCACTTTAACAATTCATGTCTGTCACATGCTCTAATATAACATTCAAATCAAATTTAAAGTGTCATATTTATTATGATCAATTAAAATAACCGAACCATGTCTATAAGACATGGAGAATCTTTACTCTAATTCAGGTCATATAAGCATTAGATATAAATATATTAGGCTAATAAAAATAGGTTGGAGATTAATTTAAATCTTGGTAAATTGTTGTAAACTAGGAAATGTTAAATATTTGTAAAATATTAAGTTTTAACATTTAATTTTTTTGACATTTTAGTTTCATTTGCTGCAAACCAGCACAATGAGGATGAAATAGGTAAGTAAATGTATTAAATCATGCAACCAAATAACACATATGGCCCCCATTCCAATCAATCAGGAAGTATGAATTTAAACCTGTTCTAGATTATTAGAAAACCCTGCAGTAATTAATTTAAATTAACACTTTAATTATGCATTCACACCACAAAAATACATCATATATGACATCAAAGTTTAGGAACAAAAGAATGTAAGAAATAAAGAAAGTGTGTCCTCTTTAGTAGGAGATCATGTAACAGGAAAACTTACAAACTGGAGGAATTAGCCATTAAAGTAAGAGGCTGTTAAATGTTCCAGAGCCCTATACAGACATCAAAGGTGCCCAGACCAAAATATGTCTGGACTAGACCCCACCCCTAATCCTAAAGAGTTAATCTATGATACATTCTTACTAGGGACTTGATGATAAAATATTCTCCTGCTTGCAGAAAAATTGTGGTGCAGACTTTACAGGGACTGAACTCACTGATTGCTAAAAAAACGGGAGAGTCTTCAGCACTGTGAGATCTCTCACAGATTGTAGACAAGCAAATGTTGCTATACTCGTCTAAGGCAAGGGTTCTTCAAACTTTTTTCCCAAGACATGCAATGATAATCACATACCTTCGCAACCCTATTTTTATGCTTGGTCTGAAAATTTCTGAAGTAATATACAACAAGATAGCTGCAACTTTTGGCAAAGTGATTAAAATGTGTGCGTACTTTATTTCTGATTGCAGTCAAATTTGAAAGTGTTGTAAAAGGTAATAACACACAGACACTCTCATACAATACACACCACACACACATTCAAACACACACATTCTCATATAATAATACACACACAAACTCTCATATAGCAAACACACACACTCATATAATACATATACAAACTTGTATAGCAAACACACACACTCTCATACAAAACACAACACACGCATGCCACATATACAGTATATATATATATATATATATATATACACACATATATATACATACATATATATATATATATAGTTCCAAAAAAAGAGCGCTCTCACAACGATATCAACTGCCAGGGTGCCAACAGTTGTGGAAGGGGAGTGTGTCCCCAAAATGTCACACTTCTGTTCAATTAAAGTACACTTTGGAAAGACCAGTGAGTGCCGCCTTTTACCTATTTTATATATATATATATATATATATATATATATATATATATATATATATATATATAGCGTGGCTGAGTGAAATAATATTATCCCTGTTGGCCTATATTAATATATCTTATTATAAAGCTCATATTCCCATTTTATATCATTTTCGGATTATTTAAAGATACACATATCATATTGTCCGAATACTTTTATTTATGGAGCACTTCGTTTTTTTTCTTTTTATCACTCCTTGCTTCAGTATTAGCATGCTGTTACCACTTCTTACTACCACCTTAATTGCATTTCTAACATATGTATATAACACATATGAGGCTATGGGCATTTAACTAATCACACCCAAAGTCCTAATTTACTAATTTTCTATTTGTCTGCAAAACACTTTTTCTAATTTGTATTTCTTATTTATTTTATATGCAGTTTGAATAAGGTTGGTTACACTCTCTTCTGAGTGATATCCAGTTTAGCCTAGAGGTGATATTTTCCTTTAATTGTTTTCTTTAATTTATTTTTTACTCTCTGTATTATTTTCCTATACTCCAGTTTATCAGTATTGAAATATCTGTATTGAAATATCCCCTTGATAAATATGCTTTCTCTTGTAAGATGTATCGAGTCCACAGATTCATCCATACTTATGGGATATTCTCCTTCCCAACAGGAAGTGGCAGAGAGAGCAGCAGAGCTGTCCATATAGCTCCTCCCTTAGCTCCACCCCCCAGTCATTCTCTCTGCCTGTTTAACTGCTAGGAAGGGCAAAGGGAGTGTGGTGACAAAAATGTTAGTTTTTATTTTCTCAAGCAAAAGTTTGTTATTTTAAATGGTACCAGTGTGTACTATTTACTCTCTGGCAGAAAAGGGATGAAGATTTCTGCAAGGAGGATGATGATCTTAGCATTTTGTAACTAAGATCCACTGCTGTTCTCACAAGGGCTGAAGAGTACAGGAAAACTTCAGTTGGGGGAACAGTTTGCTGGCTAAACTGCATTAAGGTATGTTCAGTCTATTTTTTTCTAGACAGACTGTGTTATTTCTAGAAAAGGCTGGCAATATCCCCATGAGGGAAAGGTAAGCTGTATTCAGTAAAAGAGGAATCCAAGCTTGCATAAAGGGCTCATAGTTACTGGTGACACTAATAGGAAAAAACGTTTTGGTTTAATTACAAATAAAACGTTTTTTGAGGGACTTTAAGGGGTCTTTCTGGCTTGTTTAAGGGTTATTAACCCACATGGCTAGTTTAAGAAACACTCTGTGGTGTTTTTTAGGCCCCATAACATCGAGTGAGGTGAGAGGGGCCTATTTTCAGTTGCACAGTTTATTTACCTCAGAAGCATCCAGCTACTTCTCCAGAGATTCCTGCTGTATTTGAGGGCTGTGAAGAGGTTTTTCCCCCACAAATCGTTCCTAAAGGGCAGGTAGGCGCCACAGCAGAGCTGTGGCAAGGTGCTGACCGTTATTTTACCGGTTTTTAAGTTTTTTCAATCCGGTTTTTACATTAAGGGGTTAATTGTTTATTTGCATAGTGGTGCAAAGTTACTAAGGCTTTATGATGCTACTGTAAAAAATTGGTTTTGTTTACTGCTTTTTTACACTGTTTTGCAGAGTTTGTGCAGCTTTTTTTCTCTTAAAGGCACAGTACCGTTTTTGTTTAAAGTGTTATTTTCTTTGATTAAAGTGTTTTCCAAGCTTTTTTTTTTCATTACTAGCCTGTTTAACATGTCTGACACCAAGGAAAATCCTTGTTCTATGTGTTCAGAAGCCATTGTGGAACCCCCTCTTAGAATGTGTCTCACTTGCACTTATATGTCTATAAATTATAAAGAGCATATTTTAGCACTTACAAATATTGCAATAGATGACTCTCAGAAGGAAATGAGGGTTTTGCTTCTAGCTCTCCCCAAGTGTCACAACCAGTAATGCCCGCACAAGTGACGCCAAGTACCTCTAATGCGTCAAATTCATTTACTTTACAAGACATGGCCATAGTTATGAATAAAACCCTCACAGAGGTTTTCTCTAAACTGCCTGGTTTACAAGCAAAGCGTGACAGCTCTGGGTTAAGAACAAATGCTGAGCCGTCTGACGCTTTAGTAGCCGTATCCGATATACCCTCACAATGTTCTGAAGTAGGGGTAAGGGATTTGTTATCTGAGGGAGAGATTTCTGATTCAGGAAAGACGCTCCCTCAGACAGATTCTGATATGACGGCCTTTAAATTTAAGCTTGAACACCTCTGCTTATTGCTCAAGGAGGTATTAGCTACTCTAGACGATTGTGACCCTATAGTGGTCCCAGAGAAATTGTGTAAAATGGACAGATACTTAGAGGTTCCTGTTTACACTGATATTTTTCCAGTCCCTAAGAGGATTGTGACTATTGTTACTAAGGAGTGGCATAGACTAGGTATTCCGTTCGCTCCCCCTCCTGTTTTTAAGAAAATGTTTCCCATATCTGACACCATACAGGACTCGTGGCAGACTTTTCCTAAGGTGGAGGGAGCTATTTCTACTCTTGCTAAGCATACAACTATACCTATCGAAGACAGTTACGCTTTCAAAGATCCTATGGATAAAAAATTAGAGGGTCTCCTAAAGAAAATTTTTGTTCATCAAGGTTTTCTTCTCCAACCTATTGCATGAATTGTACTTATAACTACTGCAGCTGCTTTCTGGTTTGAGGCGCTAGAAGAGGCTCTCCAGGTGGAGACTCCATTAGAGGATATTTATGAATAGAATTAAGTTGGCTAATTCTTTCATTACAGATGTCGCTTTCCAAATAGCTAAATTAGCGGCAAAGAATTCAGGTTTTGCCATTTTAGCACGCAGGGCGTTATGGCTTAAGTCCTGGTCTGCTGATGTGTCTTCAAAATCTAAGTTGTTGAACATCCCTTTCAAAGGAAAGACCCTATTCGGGCCTACACTGAAAGAAATAATTTCAGACATCACTGGAGGGAAAGGCCATGCCCTCCCTCAGGATAAAACAAATAAGATGAGAACCAAACAAAATAATTTTCGTTCCTTTCGGAACTTCAAAGGTCCCGCTTCAGCTTCCCCTGCAGCAAAGCAAGAGGGGAATTCTTTCCAATCCAAGTCAGTCTGGAGACCTAACCAGGCTTGGAACAAAGGTAAACATGCCAAGAAGCCTGCTGCTGCCTCTAAGACAGCATGAAGGGGTAGCCCCCGATCCGGGACCGGATCTAGTAGGGGGCAGACTCTCTCTCTTCGCTCAGGCTTGGGCAAAAGATGTTCACGATTCCTGGGCTTTAGAAATTGTGTCCCAAGGATATCTTCTGGACTTCAAAGACTCCCCCCAAGGGGGAGATTTCACATTTCTCAATTGTCTGCAAACCAGACAAAGAGAGAGGCGTTCTTACGCTGTGTAAAAGACCTACATACCATGGGAGTGATCCGCCCAGTTCCAAGAGCGGAACAAGGACTAGGTTTTTACTCCAACCTGTTCGTGGTTCCCAAAAAAGAGGGAACTTTTAGTCCGATCTTGGATCTCAAAATTCTAAACAAATTCCTCAGAGTACCATCTTTCAAGATGGAGATTATTCGGACTATTATTCCTTTGATCCAGGAGGTTCAATATATGACTACCATGGATTTAAAGGATGCGTATCTACACATCCCTATTCACAGAGATCATCATCAATTCCTCAGATTCGCCTTTCTGGACAGGCATTACCAGTTTGTGGCCCTTCCTTTCGGGTTGGCCACGGCTCCCAGAATTTTCACAAAGGTGCTAGGGTCCCTTTTGGCAGTTCTAAGACCGCGGGGTATAGCAGTGGCACCTTATCTAGACGACATCTTAATTCAGGTGTCGACTTTCCAGCTAGCCAAGTCTCACAATGCAGATAAGGTGGTTTTGCGTACCAAACCTGGGTTTCTTCCTAAGGTTGTTTCTAATAGGAATATCAATCAGGGGATTGTTGTTCCTTCTCTGTGTCCTAATCCTTCATCAAAGAAGGAACGTCTGTTGCACAATCTTGATGTGGTTCGTGCTTTAAAGTCCTACTTACAAGCAACTAAAGATTTCCGTCAAACATCTTCATTGTTTGTTGTTTATTCTGGTAAACGGAGAGGTCAAAAGGCTACGGCTGCCTCTCTTTCCTTTTGGCTGAAAAGCTTCATCCGTTTGGCTTATGAGACTGCTGGACAGCAGCCTCCTGAAAGAATTACTGCTCATTCTACTAGAGCAGTGGCTTCCACATGGGCTTTTAAAAATGAGGCTTCTGTTGAACAGATTTGTAAGGCGGCGACTTGGTCTTCACTTCACACGTTTTCCAAATTTTACAAATTTGATACTTTTGCTTCTTCGGAGGCTATTTTTTGGAGAAAGGTTCTACAAGCAGTGGTGCCTTCCGTTTAAGGTACCTGTCTTGTCCCTCCCTTCATCCATGTCCTAAAGCTTTGGTATTGGTATCCCATAAGTATGGATGAATCCGTGGACTTGATACATCTTACAAGAGAAAACAGAATTTATGCTTACCTGATAAATTTCTTTCTCTTGTGATGTATCGAGTCCACGGCCTGCCCTGTCTATTTAAGACAGGTAGTATATTTTTATTTAAAAAACTTCAGTCACCACTGCACCCTATAGTTTCTCCTTTTTCTTCCTAGCCTTCGGTCGAATGACTGGGGGGTGGAGCTAAGGGAGGAGCTATATGGACAGCTCTGCTGTGGGTGCTCTCTCTGCCACTTCCTGTTGGGAAGGAGAATATCCCATAAGTATGGATGAATCCGTGGACTCGATACATCACAAGAGACAGAAATTTATCAGGTAAGCATAAATTCTGTTATCTACAAGTATGAGGTCCAAGAGTGACCTAATTTAATCTGTAGGGGGGAAATGGGGACTGACATATTGTATATTTAACTCTGTAACACAGATTTGACATGAATATCTGCAATGTATATTGCAATAGTTTATTTGTTCATTTACAGTGCTCAATGCACTGAAAAGTAGAGACCCTAATACAGCTGCTATAATCTCAATAAATGTACCCCAAAACCCCTACACCCCCTAGGAGGTAAGAGAAGGAGAAACACAAGGTATGAGAAAAAGAGAGGATGAGATAGTGCTGAATATGGGTCACAGGGCTTCAGTAAAAATAAGTAAAAAAATAATAGAACAATAATTAAACAAATGAGTATATAAATAATTGTTAATTAGATATATGTACAACTGAATAGGTAAGTCTCTAATCGTGCTTGCAGTTGAAAAAACAACAATCAGAGAGGATGATGGTGTCACACATAGGTGGCAGGTAGGTATAGCACTTACTAGAAAACACCTCATATGAGGTAAGTTCCCGCATCTATCAGTGGGGAACCACCGGTGATATCTTGTATCCAGTTCAGAGATGAAGATGTATTAGTTCTTCTTCCCTTGGAGTATGGTGTGTGAATTTGGAGAGATAGGTTCCTCCGTAGGTCCAGCAGTTATGCGTAATGAAAAACACAAGAAAGGTACATAGCGTAATACAGTTTTATTAAAGGGAATGTATACAGGAACCCTCTGAGGAAGAAGGATATTAAGCCTTTGAAACGCCTAAGGGACTATCATTTAGACTATTTTTATATTTATGTATCTTTAGTGTTGTATACACTTAGATTTGTTTAAGATATCTCGGATATAATCCTTTTGGGACTTCACATACATTGGATTGCCATTCTGATTACCTGGAAGCACCCTGAGGATTTCATTGTGAATATATGTGTTTTATGGGTCTTATACATACCTCATTTGCTTGAGGTTTTTAAATGTAAGTGGTCACTTGGCATTTTTTATACTTTTCCTTTAATAAAACTGTATTACGCTATGTACCTTTCTTGTGTTTTTTCATAACTGCTGGACCTACGGAGGAACTCCTGAACGACTATCTCTCCAAATTCACACACCATACTCCAAGGGAAGAAGAACTAATACATCTTCATCTCTGAACTGGATACGAGATATCACCGGAGGTTCCCCACTGATAGATGCGGCAACTTACCTCATATGATTGAGGTATTTTCTAGTAAGTGCTATACCTACCAGCCATATATGTGTGACACCATCATCTTCTCTGATTGTTGTTTTTTCGACTGCAAGCACCAGTAGAGACTTACCTATTCAGTTGTACAGATATCTAATTACCAATTATTTATATACTAATTTATTTAATTATTGTTCTATTATTTTTTTTACTTATTTATACTGAAGCCCTGTGATCCATATTCAGCGCTATCTTACCCTCTCTCTCTCTCATATATATATATATATATATATATATATATATATATATATATATATATATATATATATATAAAGCTGTGTTGTATATGTTAGATTTTTTTGTTTTGTTATCCTAGCATGGTTGTCACTTCATTCTTCTGAGGCAGCCAAGGGGTTAAATGCAGACAGAGCAGAAGGAGGAATATAAGGCTTGACCTCGGCATCTAAAAGAAGATAAATGCCCTATCCCCAGTTGTAGCAGCAGGTGGAGAGAGACATTAGCCAGGCTCTGCATAGACAGCAACAGTAACGAATGGCAGGATCCCCCCTCCCCTTCTGACATACCAGATAGCCTCTTGGACAAAAGAGCACACAAAGTCAGAAGCTGTAGGCTTTTCAGCTCCTCTGCCTCGCAATACTTACAAGTGGGAGTTCCATCAGCCCCGGTAACATCACAATCCAAAATACACTGCTGTATGCAAAATAAAATACAAAATAGAAAGGGCAAAGTTTAAATGTAATACAATTGAATCTGAAATAATATTAAAAACAAAGTGTAAATGCAGAGGAACTCTCTTGTCATGCAGTGCTATATTGCACTGGGCTTGCCTCTCCTTCACATACAAAAATGCAGGGAACTCCCCTTGGAGAAGTATAGAAAAATCTGACCTTCCTTCTATTGGCAGTGAGATCCCACGAGAAACCTTCATAACCTATGGAAATTACCTTTCCTGGGCACCTGGAGGAGGCAAAGACACCCCAACAAAGCTTAAATAACTCTCTCTCACTTCCCCTACCCTCTCAGTAGTTCTTCGTCTCGTGTCATGGAGGTAGGCAGAGAGAGGTGCTCTGTTAAAGAAATAAAGAAATTAAGCTTTCAACTTGGATTTGGTTCCTCTGAGCCAGGGATAATATAACCATGTAAATCTCAAGTTTTCTATACTGGTAGACAATGGGACTCCCATGCCACTTTCCAGCTTCCTAATTCCCCTGTCTGATAACGCGGTGTGTCTCACACTAAATTACAGACTTTTAGTTAAGTTGTCCCCTGTCTCATGGCATTTTGTCTAATGTGTCTCTATTTATAAGTGCACTGTTCACATTTATGCCCCCAGTGCAACAGTGTCATAACAAACCGGCAGACTCGGTATTTAGCAAACATCAGGGTGCGTTCATGGCTTGAGTGGAGTACTACCTGTGCGCTGTTATACAGGACACAGGTGATATATATAATATAGGGCCTTGTGGTATGGACAACATATCACTCAGACATTATGGCATTGTGACACACAATGTTCTTATGTTTTCTGTCGCACTAGTGATCAATACCAGTCACCCAGTCACTCACTACATTATGAGTGCAGGAGCATCCCAGAGGCGATACTGTTCACTGGGTTCCTATATTTACTACAGCTGCAGGCCTTTGCATGAGCTAGGCCATGGCGGTGGGTGGAGATGCAGTTTTCCCTCTGTAAACAGCCCTTTTGCCCCATTTTCGCCCAGCTCTACTGCACAACAGTCTTGTGGCAGAGCGGTAACAATGCGGTCCTGTCGGATCAGAGGTGGTAAGATGCCTTAACTGTGCTTTGTGGGGACAGTGATTTGTGCATGATAGCCTGAGGTATCCCGCTGAGAGGCTAACAATTGTTGCTAAATTGTCCACAATACGACTCTGTACCATGGATGACTCTATATTAATGGAGGAATTCTCCTTGGTACATTCCATCGATAATGTAAAGTGTATGCTGTGCAAAATAAATACGGTGCATTCTCCTGCACACTTATGCAATTCCTGCTTATCCTTTGTCTTACTTATGCAGGAGGTCCAATTGAGCAGACCGCTGTTGATTTTTCGCTCAGCCTGTCACCACTGAGCCCTTTGGCAGAATCACAAGAGTCGGCTGATGTGGACGTCCCTGTCCAACAGATAGTGGTTGTGAGCATGGTTGCTTCAGGCCGCTGCAAACCCTCATCCTCTGTGGGGGGGGGGGTAGGCCTACTGTCTAGCAATATTACTAACTGTATTAAGTCTGCGGTGACTGTTGCCCTGAACGCTTTGCCTGTAACAGGGAAGCGAATAAGAAAGGCTTAACATTGCTTAAGAAGGTTTTGTGAACCCTCAGGGTGCTGGCAGCTAATCCGTCAGAGGAGGACCAGGCTCAGAGATGAGTCAGTGTTCAGGCCAAGGCTTAGAGCTGCAGAGGTATTCCCTGTACCTCTGATTAAAATGGAAATCATCTCCAAGGAATGTGATAAACCGGGGTTCCTCTTTAGCCCCGCAAATTCCTTTAAGAAATCGTTTTTGGTTCCCATTGCTAATGCGGAGGTATGAAATACCTAAGGTTGATGGCGCCATATCCACTTTGGTGAAACACAACCATCCGGCTAGAGAATAGCACGTCCTTCAAGGACCGTCTAGATAGAAGGTATGAGGGACACCTGAGAAGGGTATTCCTGCAGTTGGGCTCCTTGTTTCAGCGGTTGGAATAGCCGCCATGATACGTTTTGGCTTGATTCCTTAGCGGATTAAATTACTGTAGAGACTCCCCTGGAGGAGATACAGGATCATATTCAATCCCTGAAGCTGGCCAATACTTTCTCCAGAGATGCCATCCTTCATATTATCCACATTAATGCCAAGAATTCTAGCTTTGCAGTTCTGGCTGGAAGAGCCCTGTGGCTCAAGTCATGATAGGTGGATAAATCAATGTTGCTATCCCTGTCCTTCAAGGACAAATCCTTGTTCGGACCTCGGCTGGATTTGATCATGGCTACCGTCACTGTGGGAAAGGGAGCTTTCCTAACACAGGACAAGAAGACTAAGGCCAAGGGCCGTTTAGCTGGACGATTACGTCCGAATAGAAACCAGAGGAGCACAAAAGCACCAAAGACATACTTTCCCAAACCTAATGGGATGCCCTCCTCAGGCGTAGTTAGTGTATGCGTTAGATCAGCCATCTAGGGATGCATTTGCCTCTGAAACTTTAGGGGCCCAATCCTCGGGTTGGGGTCGTCAGTTCCCCGGCAGAGGTAAGTTTTGCTTTTCATTATAGACTGGCGTGCCTTTGTGTCCTACTGCGACATGTTTTGGCGGTACTGGAGGATCCCAATCCTAATGGGTTGAGGGATCCTCGGTCTGCTGCACCAGACGGAAGGCTGGGTTAGACGTGGGGGAATCAAGTTAATCTCCTTGTCGTCTCCAATCTACTTTCTTTTGGAGTATCTTATTCCAGTCCTGAGCTTCTGGAGAATGTGGTCTCTAATTGGCTGGTCCTGTTAGTGTACCCATTCTTCTTGGGCTTTCACCTGTGGGTGCGGCCCTCTTTTTCTTTGATCCGGTAGGATGGTTTTATTTCTTTTCGAGAAGCTCATGTTTTGTTATAATTTTTCCAGTGGGAAACATTTCTTTTCTGGAATTTGATACTAGCGATTTTGTGGTCGCTTTAGCACTTCTGCGGAAGTTGCACGTTAAGGTGTTAGTACATTGTTATGTCTATAGTTTCTTTTGTCGATTCCTGTTGGGGTTTCGATTTTTCTGTGGCCTGGGTCAGTTCTGAATGCCCTATGTAGCAGGCTGGTTCTGGTCGGGCGCTATTTTCTGGTCCTTTAGGCCTATATCACCCACGTGGTGCCGGTATATCTGGCTGACCTGGTTGGGTGGTGAGTTGCTCACTCGGATGCAGAGTCCGTTGTGCTCTAGTTCACTTCAGATCAATTAAGTTCGCCTTTATAAAATATTTCCATGGAGAGGAACATCCATGAGTTTTCACAAGATCTTGTCCTTTGCGGGGGTAGGTCATGAAGAGGAGGTCTTTTGTTTTTAGACGTCAGGCTGGTTATCGTTTCTTTTGGGTGGGGCATTTGTGTTTCTCATTATCCTGTTCCTGATTGTTGGTGGGGTTCCTGAGGCGGACCCTGATAAAGATTACTCTGTTGGTTCCAGGGTTCTTGACCTCGGAGCTAGGGTTTTCTATTCCCAATGGGACTGGAGGTTTAGATGATTCCTTCAACATCTGGGGTACCAGGTTGGGGTGATTTTTATCTCCTTTATGGTATTCTTATCGGATATAATTTTTGAGGCCTTGATGACGGAACGCTTCCTTAAGGGGTCAAGACGTCTTAGGCTTCTTTTTTCCCCTCTTGGGGCTGGTTGGGGGTTCATCGGTTCGGGAAGTTCCGGCATTTATGGCCTTCTTCCTCCTACTGTTCTCTTGTCTGCTCCCATGTGTTGGGGCTCTGGAGAATGCGTTTTTCTCCGTTTTTTTCTGGAACTGCCCTTACTAAGAGGTCTCGGTTTTATCTGTCACTCGACAGGAATTGTGAGGCTCGTCCATTGCTAATTCCTTGTGCTGTGGAGGTTCCGGGAGGTGATCCTGAAGGGATTGTTTGGAGACTATTTTATCTTCTCTAGCTGGATTATCTAGTTTTGAGATCTTACTTTGGGTTGTCCCTAGAGCCTTTAGGAGATATGCTCTCTGTCTCTGGGACGCTTAGGAAACGTCCAGTGTCCAAGGACCTTTGGATGTGGCTGTGGTTGCATCTTCTTCGGTACAGGTTCCCCTTATGAGGTATCCCTATGGTTCCTCAGGGGTTATTACCATGTAGCAGGCTCCGATTTCCAGATGTCTGGTTTTCCGGACATGTTCTTGTCTTGGATATCTGACCGAATCTCTTAGATGGGTCTGGGGCGATTCAATCTTTCCGGTTCTGAGATTTAAATGTGCCTTTTCAGGGATTTTGTTTTCTCTTATCGGAGACTTGGAAATTACCTGAGGGGTAGTTTAGCTGCCAGTCGCAATCTGTTGCAGCTATTTGCACCTTAAAAGGGGACTTGATGGTTTTTGTTTTTCCACTGGGCCAGCTGTTGCAGCCAGATGGTTCCTCTACATTCGGTATTGTCTTGCCGTCTGCTGCCGCACACTCCATGCCTTTGGGCGGGGGAGCGGTTATATTTGGCTTTCTCTTCCCCTTAGGGAGATTGCGGCATACCACAGTATCCACCTAGTGTCCCGTAGGTCTTCCTCTGTTCAGAGGGGTCCCTCCTGCCTTGCGTGCAGGATGTCATGTAGGGTTAGATTCTGGGATCGTGCCTTCACTATTGGTTCAGTGTAGTCTCTTTTTTTCGTAGGAGTGTCCCTTCTGGTAGGATAAGGATCTGTGTCAGGGGCCTGGAACCTGTGCTCATCCTCTGTTCCATCATAGCTTAGCTGGTTAGCATGCCAGTCTTTTTAGCAAATGGGGGAGTTTGCTCTACTCATTGGTACTGTTCAATGTAGTTCCCCTCCTCTTTCCTTACTTTGGGTGGTCCGGGGAATGGTTTATTTCCCTGCTTTCGGACATTGCCAGTCGCTTTGGTGCTGAGTCTGTTGCCTCGGAGAGGGGGTCAGATCTGTCTGTTTGGTTGAGCCTGGACCTCATATCTTACTTAGCTTTGGTGATCCCTCCTTAAAGGGACATTAAGCCCCAAACATTTCTTTCATGATTCAGATAGAGAATACAACTTTAAAAAAGTTTCCAATTTACTTCTATTATCAAATTTGCTTTCTTCTCATGTTATTCTTTGTGGAAGGGATACCTAGGTAGGTAGCATGCACATGCCTGAAGCAATACATGACAGGAAATAGTGCTGCCATTTAGTGTTCCTGCTAATGTATAACATTGTTGCAAAACTGCTGCCATTTAGTGCTGTAGACACGTGCACACTCATGAGCTTACATCCCAGCTTTTCAATAAAGGATAACAAAAAACAAAGAAATTTTGATAACTGAAGTAAACTGGAAAGTTGTTTGAAATTGTATGCTCTATCTGAATCATGAAAGAAAAAAAATTGGTTTTATGACCCTTTAACTGGGAGGCTTTGCGGTCTTTCCTTCCTCAGCAGGGAGCGTTCTCTGCTGGTTTTGGATGCTCTCCTACTTCCTTGTTTTTCCTGGGAGGGAGTGGGTTTCTGCACTATGTGCAGCTTCTAGCTTGGTTGGCTAGTGCAGTTTCTAGCTTGGTTGGCTAGTGTTAACGGCTGGTGTCTGCTAGACTTCTGTTGCAGAGGGAAGCCTGTGGCTTCATCTGGAGCACAATAAGATTTATGGTGGTAATTTTAGGCGGCTCCCGGGGGGGGTTTATCCCTTGGTCGCTTTTTCATAGTGCAGATTGCACACTGTGTGAGGGATGGAGTCTACCTTGTCTCTCTAGGTCTCCAGGGTTGGGACGTTGCATGGTCCCTTGGACTTCCATTCAGATTGGGGTAGGGGTTTTTAACCCCCTTCTCTTTGTTCGGTTGTTGGAGTTAGTCCTCTATGCGTTTTTGTCCTGATGCAACCTTGTTTGCGCTTGGAGTTTGGCTAGGGTTCCTTTTGCCCTAGCTTGTTGTTCTTTAGATCTCTGTTGAGTTTTTCTTCTTCTTCTTCCTCTTCCCTTCAGGGGGTATGTGGAGGTCCCCTTTCCTCGGGTCGGGGATAAGTTTCAGTGTGTGCTTGGAGCCTGCGGGTCTTGTCTCCTTGGAGGCTTTGTGCTTGGTGGAATCTACTGGTTCTGAGTGGTCTCTCTCTAGGGCCTTGCTGGTTTTAACTGATGGGCAGTTACCTGGTAATTTTAGGTTTTATCCTTCTGTTTCTGATGAAGCAGTTGTTTTTTTGTCAGGTGTTTGGGTAATTTCAGGCTGTGGTGCCCTCCGAATGGGCTGCCTTGTCTACCCACCCTTTTTTTTTGCATTCAGTGTCCTCTATAGCTTGGGTATTGTTTTCCCAAAAGTATTGAATGCAGCTGTGGACTCTCCCCATTTAAGAAGAAAAACTTAAATTATGCTTACCTGATAATTTTCTTTTCTTCTTATGGGGAGAGTCCCCGCCCACGTTGTTTTGAGGCACCTGTTTTATTTTTGTATTCTTCTGGCACCTTTTTCACCCTGATATTTCTCCTACTGTTCCTTGTTCCCTTGGCAGAATGACTGGGGGATGAGGGAAGTGGGGGAGGTATTTGAGCCTTTGGCTGGGGTGTCTTTGCCTCCTCCTGGTGGCCAGGTTCTGAATTCCCAAAAGTAATGAATGCAGCTAAGAAGCTAGAAGAAAAGAAAATTATCAGGTAAGCATAATTTAAGTTTTTCTTACATATACACTTTCTGCTTTGTATTTTATATGACTTTAGACTTCATATTTTACCCTTGAGGTACATTTAAGCTTTGCACTTTCTATTCTATATTTTAATGCATTTAGATTCTATATATTACAGTGTATTTATGATTGTGATTTTGCTAATTCTAATTATGCTTTGAATGTTTTGGTGTAACGTTAACAAATTAGGTTCATACTTTCTATGTTTTTTAGGGTGTGTCAGAATCTCTCTCACAATTCTCATGATATTCTTTGAGCACTTTACACTAATTTATCTCGCCAGCTGTATGCAGTGACGTTTGAACAAAAATTTATAATACACTTAACACATTTAAAAGACAGAAAAGTAATTTATACTAAACTGGACGCCACTGTAGTGAAAACAATTACGTTTATTTTGTTATTGCTGCAAATTGAGAATTTATATCAGTGCCAGGTGCTCCTCAGTTAACTTCACTCTCCTATGTTAGATTCTATATCCAAGAGTGCATTATTACCTTCTATGTAAGTCAATGAATAAGGGAGAAATTCCAGCCTGAAATGCATATGGATAGATTTAAATCCTGATTGTACCAGGCTAGACTGTTTTTTTTTTTCACTTAACACATTTAACAGACAGAAAAGTAATTTATACTAAACTGGATGCCACTGTAGTGAAAACAATTAAGTTTATTTTGTTATTGCTCCAAACCGAGAATTTATATCAGACTAGGACCTTTTTCAAAAAAGTAGATTCTAACAACTTCATCCATGCAGACAGTTGTCATCTCAGAGTACGAAAAAACTGTACTACATTAATAACTTATGAAGAACAATCAAAAATCCTCAGTAAAAAGTTTGCAGATATAGTGAAGTGAAGTATCCATTATGAAAGAGTCTGAACAGGTCAGAGAAATAGATAGGGAAAGTCTATTATTATACAAAGAGAAACAGTCCAAAAACAATATAACAAACCCAGAAGAAAGTGACATAACTGTACCATGTATTACTAACTATAATGGAGAATACAAAAAAGTAGAACAGCTAATAAACAAACATTGGCACTTAGTTAGAGAAGACCCCATCATAGGGGACACATTATCTTTAAAACCAAAATTCATATATAGACGCTCTGAAAACTTGAAAATGCTTTTAGCTCCAAGTGAATTTAAAAACAAAAACACGCATATGACACAGAAGGATCTACATGGTAACGAAGTGAACGGTTTCTTCCAATGTCACTGCAAGTCCTGCCATTATAGTTGTTATTAGATGTACTGACAAAGGGGTCATCTACCTTATTGAATGTAGCTGTAAAAATCAGTACTTAGGAGAAACGACTAGGACCCTTAGAGAGAAAATAAGGGAAACCCCTATGGCTCATAGAAAAGGGAAACAAGGACACCCACTTATATAGACACTTTAAAGATATACATAATAGTAGATTAAAAGACCTAAAGTTGACAACATAAAAGTCAAATCTTGCGACTGTTCCGGCCTCTATATCTCACCAATATTGTGATGGTGAAAGCTTCATTGTTCCAAGAGTTAAATGCTAAAAGCGGAAGATTGCTCTGTGCCTAGGGTTCTGCTACCTTGCTGCTTAGACTGACCAGAGAACTTGAGATCGGCCATGTTTTTCTCCATGTGGAGATCAAAGTGAGGGGAGAAATCAACTATCTGGTGCCTTATTGATTGCCGGGGCAGGTATTACAGTAAACCCTTAACATGGATATGGCAGTACATTTAATCGCGGAGATCAGCAACCTCCTAGCTGGATACCAAGCCGCATTTGAAGACTCGCTCAACCGAGCGCTCCACACTACTGGCGTAGCAAGCAGCAGGGATAGCTCAGTTGCGGAGGCCGAGAAACCTGAGAAACCAAGCCACATTACCCAGCTCGCTATGCGTAGCGCAACGGCTCAGACACGCTTTGATGCTAGGATTGAATCCCTAAATATGAAGCAAACGATGGTTCGCCCTGAGAAAACGGCTGTGCCATATGCCTGGGAACAGCAACAACAACCAATATTGCAGGGGTCTCACCACGATAAGATTTGTCAGAGGGACATTACTCTAGAACTGAACATTTCGGTCCACCTCTCTGGTATGGGAACATATCTCCCGGTTTTGAAATATGCTGCAGACATGGCGGAATCGCTCAGAAAGACTCACTCTATTGGGGCTGTAAGTCGGAACCTGCAGGCCCGAGCACAATTTACTATAAGCACTGCTGGCTATTTTGAGGGACTACTGTCGATGGGTACAAAGATAACGAACCTCAGAGGCATTGGTTAAAGGGCCAGCTTTGCATTCCACCGAGTCTACTACATTTTCAGCGGACTTTTGAGTGGCATTGGCTGTGGTGGAGGCTTGTTTAACTATTTCTGGTCTGTGTGGTCAATTTATGATGGACATCTATGTTTGCATAAACCGTTTCTGTTAAGGCCAATATTATATAGTTTTATCTCCCTGTTTGGTTATTGGGTGCAACTGAGTACTTCTTGAAATCTACTCCTACTGTCAACCTAGTATGATATTACCCCAGTCTTAGGAAATCTATATAAAGACTCTGTGTTCTGAATTAATATGTTTAACTATATATGATTATGCGGCTCTAGATCTCTATAAATGTTGCCTATGTGCTAATAGAGCACGGACAGACTTATATTGCATGCACTGAGGATGTTTTTGTGTTATTTGGTTGCACCCCTTGGGGCTATAGGCCTGTTCGGTTGAGATTTTTTCTTCTGTATCTCCATGATTTTTGTGATTCTATGCATATGCTGTTTTAGATATATAATGTTGATCATAATAGTTTGCACATGAAGTTCAGGTACTATATTGCTTGCAGTCAGATACTATTATGTCAGGGTGCTATTCTGATAATTTGACTCCTATATTCCACACAAACTTCTGCCTCTTAATGCCCATTACTCTACATATATAAGCCCCTTATTGCTTATTTGCACCTACCATGTTATAAAAATATATTTTACACACCTCATCACATAATAATTCTAGGTCTGCAGTTTATATATATGGCATCCCACTGCCAGCGGCCGGGGCGACGGGATGCCTATATGTCACAAATATATAGATCCATAGTAAAATTTTGGACATAGTTTTCCACCAGAATGCAATTTAATGCACTTGAGTAATGTTTATATGGTGTTTTATGGTAGAGCCCTAGCCATGTTTCCAACATTCCATTGATAACTGTTGTATAACTATGGCAAACGCATAAGATCTTAATATTAACATTAATTTTATTTGACCATACATACAGAAGTGCTGGAACCATATCTATTATGCGCATACTACTATTACACCTGGATACCCTGTTTACAGATGTAGGCTGGTCCTGCGTTAGCATCTAGTTGCATATTTTCTTACCCATATGATTAATACTGGTGCTGCATAACCCTCGTAACCTGTGTCAGCTCAGACTCCTGGATCTCAGTGAGCAGAATTTAACCTTAGCCCATGCCCACCCAGTCCCTCGCATAGATATAATACTTCGCTCTATCGCAGTTTGTTTGCTTACCTAATTTACTTAAATTCCCACCTCCTCCCCCCATACTCTTCTATAATGTACCTCTTCTAAGAGGGCTCACTATGCGGTTTTTCTAGCTTGTACCGCAACTCAATTATTCTCTTTTTTCTTTATAGCCAAACTGTCTTCAATGGCAGTTAAAAGGGATTAAATCTGGGTTTGTTTGCATGTTTTTCTCCTGTTATAATCCCCTACAGTTTGTTAATCTAAAAATTTAAAATCTGAGGTAAATAGAATTAGATCCATGAGAGGTCTTCTTTAGTGCAGGTAGCCTCCTATTGTGGCAAAAACATAACTTGGTTGTGGGTCCAAGAGTGGCCCTTTCAATGAGAAGAGGAGCTCAACTTATCGCTGGCATGACCGTATTGTGTTACTATAAAACAGTATTAACGATATTTTGCTTGTTATCTTATTGACTGATATTACTAATAACGTCTATATTCACTTCATATTTACTGTATGATGACCCTTGTATCATATTATTTGTGATAACACTTATGGAATGTTTTAATATTTTGTTGTATGCCAAACTTTACCTCAATAAAAAAAAAAAAAAAAAAAAAAAAGACCTAAAGTTCTGGGGTATAGTAATAGTAAAAGCCCACTGGAGGGGAGGCAATTTTAAAAACAAACTCCTCAAAAAAGAAGCAGAGCTTATCTATAAAATGAAAACCCCACACCCGCTAGGTCTCAATTCCGAACTAGATGTGGTGCCCTTCATTTATGACTAAATACACACTCGTACAATACCCCGACAAAATCAGCACCAACAATACTATCTTCCAAATCGAACAAATCGAATTGGTGCAACTATTTTCACACCATCTCTACACCATTGTCTATGTTTGTTGATTATGTGTATCATTGTTTTGCTATTTGCATATATAAATAGCAAATAAAGGTTCTTTATTTTGAGTATTTGTATAAATCCTGTTTAGTTACAAACGTCTAATTCCACTGCATATTGATGTTTTATATTTAATTGTGGAAACGGATCACTCAAAGGATTACAAATAAAAAACCAACCATTGGTAATTAAAAACCTAAAATGGGTATATTCCATCTTAAAATACTTGACCATTATAGGGTGTGTTTTTTGAAACACACCCATGTCCAATTACCCAATAGGGATGCAGTCAACTATCTTAAATATATACGCAAACTTGAAGTGTAACTCATTCTTGAAAAAGCCCCAAACGTGGGGTGAAACGCGTTGAATTGAGCTACTTCCACTAGAATTGCATAATAACCCATGCACCTCTAAACTACACTTGCATCAGGAGGAGTCTGAAAAGACCAGGAGACTTTTCCTATTTTCTGCACATATTCAGTGCGTACAATAAGCAACATCTATTTTAACCAGACAAGAGTGTTTATAATCAACCCTTACATAAGATTACCCACTACAGAATTAACACACTGTGTTAGCTGGAGCCATATTAATGATCCTGTACTAAGCAACGGACTACGAGTGACGTCACTACCATACGTCACACCCGGAAGTGGATACAGAGGACCTAGGAGTAAAGCAGAGCTCCTCCCACGCCAAAACACCACGCTAACGAGCAAAGGAAAGTTCCCTCACTGAGAATAAAGCTATGTTTCTACCAGCTGCCTAACATAAGCAATTTCATCCACCTACATTAACGCATCCATACTCTTTTGAAGTGCTGTATCATACCATTGAGGGCAACTTATTGCCCCTTCTAATAAGAGCGGATCCATTATCGAGTTTCATACTCACTATCTGACCCCCACTCTAGATGTAGAGTGAGTGTGCTTTTCAGGTACTTTACAAATACTTTATAAAGATTTTACTCCTTTATGAAACCACTTTGCTAAGTGCATTTTTTCCAGTATTTTAACAGTAACTCCAAGTATTTTTTACTAATTGTTCTTTTAGCAATTGTGTTTTAGCTATTGTCTCTGGACGTCCAGTATACCATTTTCTTTTTAATGACACAATGAGTCCACGGATCATCTTAATTACTAATGGGATATTCACTTCCTGGTCAGCAGGAGGCGGCAAAGATCACCACAGCAAAGCTGATAAAAAGCTCCTCCCTTCCCTCCCACTCGAGTCATTCTCTTTGCCTATGTTAGTGATAGGAAGTGGTAAAGTGAGGTGTTAGATTAGATTCTTCAATCAAGAGTTTATTATTTTTAAAGTAGTGCAAGATTGTGCTGCTTTGTTCTAGGGTGCAGCCATAGTCCATATCAGTCTCTTCAGTAGAGCTTTGGTGGCTTTAAAGCAATGGGAACTTGTGGGACATAATTCTCACTGCGCCTCTCATATACTGATGCTGCCCTTACCAAGAAAACCTGAGGGATTTTACTCAGGACTTTTGTTTATTTACAGGGCCATGGGAGGGAGAGGACCTCCTAAACCTGGGAACTGCCTTGCTGCCAGGCAGCAGATGAGGTAAGTGCTGACTTTATTTCTGGGGGTAGAGGATCTCAGAAAAAGGTCTGGGCACTTTATTATTTTATTTAGACCCCATTGAACTGGGACTCAGATTCTCCTAGTCTATTAGAGGACTTTATGGCAGTTAGGACGCAAGCACTGGTGACGTGTTTCATCTCTCGGCGGTCTCATATCTAATAATAGAGCCGACTGGGAGATTTTACATTGTTTTTAAATTATGTTTTTAACTATTGTCAGAGGCTCTAAAGGGTTGTTATGTAGAGCTATCGAAATATACTGAAGCTGTTTATCACAGTGGGACATGTGTAATAACAGAGGTCTAGCAGTTGTTCAATATGATGCTGCGCATTCTATGCCTTGCTCCCGGTGCCTATAATTAAGCAATTGCGAACAGGAGATCTCATAATGAGCTGTTTATCACAGTGGGACATGTGTATTTACAGAGGTCTAGCAGTTGTTCAATATGATGCTGCGCATTCTATGCCTTGCTCCCAGTGCCTATACGTAAGCAAGGGTGACCGGGAGATCACATAATGAGCTGTTTATCACAGTGGGACATGTGTATAACAGAGGTCTAGCATTTGTTCAATATGATGCTGTGCATTCTATGCCTTTCTCCCGGTGCCTATACTTAAGCAAGGGCGACCGGGAGATCACATAGTGAGCTGTTTGTCTGTGGGACATGTGTAGTAACAGCGGATTAACAGTTTGTTTGTTTTTTGGATATGATGCTGTGTATTCCGTTTTTTGCTCCCGGTGCCTATACTTAAACAATGGCGACCGGGAGATGACTTGTGATACGCCCACGAAGGGCAGAGCTTGTTGAATGGCACCAGTTCTGTGCACTTCTCTTTCCTAACTCCTCTGACTATCGGAAAGAGCGGGGGTATCTTGAATGTGTGTTTTGTAGAAATCTCTTCTTTCCTGTCTCTTCGGTTATCGGAAGGATAGGAGAAATTTTTGCCTGAGTTTTTGCGCTTCAGACAGCGATATAGAAGGGTCAGAATTGCAGAGACTGTCTGACGTCTCAGCTGGGTCAGGCTGAGGTTTAAAGGGGGGTTTAACAGTGTTGAAAATCCTCACAAACATATTCAGACATCTCGGGCATCATATAAAATAAATAAGTTACACTTTAGCATTTTAACATTTAAAGAGACAGTAACGGTAGTTATATGTTAATTTTTATTAACTAGGGGTTAAGTCTTTACTTAATTATTCTGCCCTATATGAATCAGAATGATTAAAGAGGTGTTCCAATGACTTATAACACACATGCAGTGCCCTACGGTTCCTCACAAACTCCATCTGGAGTTGCTGCGCAAGACATTGCTTCTTTTATGTCATGGCGATATCTGTACTCAAAGTAACGTTTATTCTAAGTACGTTTTTTCAGAAAAGACACCAAAAAAAAAGTTACTATTTAAAATTTAAAGAGACAGTAACGTTTTTTTCTGTGTTACTTTTTGTTAAAAAATTCCAACTGTTTATTTGTGTAATTCATCCCTTGTGACTCAGGATGGATAAAGAGGCCCTGCTAAAGGTCTTGTTTTAGGATTGGATACCATTGTGGTACTTCCAATCCTCTTCTATTTCTCAGCCATTGAGAGATCTTTACTTTGATAAAGAGAGTATTGTTCTAATCCTACTCCTTTCTAAAGCGCTTGCTGCCTAGGAGCCTAGTGACAAAAATATGCAACAAATTTCTCCTAAGGTATTCCTAAAAATGTATTGCCCACATGCAGTACTCTGCGTTTCCTCTCTTACTCCCGGAGTTATCTTGTATTTGATACATGATCTTTTTTTCCCATGCTCTAGGGAAAATTACAAGAGGACATTTTCTCTCAGAAATTCTGAAGTTTAATTTCCTTCTGTTTTAGTTTGAATACCTCCATTTGCTACTTAGAGGAGGTTTTAGCTTCTCTGGGCGACCCCGTCACCAGTAGGTTATTCTAATATTGTGATGTGCCCTTCATGGTGGAAGTTTTTCCTGTACCTGACAGGACTTTAGAGTTAACCCCCTTTTTTCTCTTTAATTTAGAGGGAAGATGATACATAGGGGGACTGAGAATTTCCACGCTTGCCAAAGGAGAAGCTAGTCGCATGGAGGATAGTAGTTCCTTAAGGACTCTATGCAGGTGTAGGACCCTATGGTTAGAAGTTAGAGGGTTTACTTTGTCAACCTGCGGTTGGTATGGCTGCTGTTTCCAGTGCGGCAACATACTGATTGTTGCTTTGTCTGTTTCTATTGGACAAACACCACTCTCGCTTGGATAGGAGAAGGGTTTTTTAATTTAGTACACTCCTTTAAATACAGAATAGCGTCAAGGAAGTATGAGGTGATTTTGTTCCTTTCGAGATTCTGGGAAAATCCTTCCTCTCCTTTTCCCAAATAGAATCAGTTTAAACTTTACTGGATACCCTATCTGGCTTAGGATAGGGGAAAATAATCCAAGTGGCCTGCTGTTGATTCTAAGACAGCTTGAGGGGCGTACACCTGATCCGTAAAGGGGCAGGTTCTCCTTTTTCGATCAGGTTTGGTCATGATTCCTGGGTGGTGTACATTGTGTCCCAGGGAGACAAAGTAGAGTTTAAGACTTTCCTCTCAGGGGCAGGTTTCTGCTTCAGGATTATCGGCAATAGCGCTCTATCTGGATATCATCCTAGTCCAGGTGCTATCTTTACAACAAGCAAGATTTCTCTCGGACATAGTACTATTCTTCCAGCGATTCACGGGTGGAAGATAATATTGGAAGAGAGTCCACTAGTTCCAAATTCGAGGGTATCTCTTTTGGGAACCTTCATAGATTCTCTATCAATGAATATTTTTTTCTGACGAAAGTCAGGAATTCAAGGATTATCTATACTGTCTAGTCTGCTCCTAGACCATCAGTGACTTGTGCATGGAGGTAATAGGACTTATGGTGGCAACAATGGACATCATCCTGTTTACTCAGTTTCATCTCTGACCTCTGCAGTTAAGCATGTTCAGGCAATGGAACGGAGATGATGCGGTTTTGTCTCCTCAAATTCTACTGGAACAGGAGACAAGGGATTCTCTTCAATGATGATTGTTTTTGGATCATCTCTTCCAGGGTAACTGTTTTTCGCAGACCTTCCTGGGTGTTTGTGACAACAGACGTCGGTCTTCTAGGATGGGGAGCAGTCTGGGGCTCCCTAAGGGCCAGGGAGTTTGGACTCAGTCAGAGTCTGTTCTGTCTATAAATAATCTGGAGCTAAGAGCGATTTTCAATGCTCTTCTGGCCTGGCCCCAGTTAGCCTGGGTTGAGTTTATCAGATACGGTCAATCAATATGACTTCAGTGACTTTCATCAATCATCAGGTAGGAACAAGGAGTTCCTTAGCGATGACAGAGATAACCAAAGTAATTCTGTGAGCGGAGGCCTATTTTTACTGCCTCTAGATGACCCACTTTCCAGGACAACTGGAATTCCTGAGCAGGCAGATCTTCATCCGGAGGAGTGGGAACTCCATCAGGAAGTGTTTCCAGTCTGATTCTCAAAGGGGGTCAGCTGGATTTGGATCTCATGTCATCTTGACAGAATGACAAGTACCCAAGATATGGATCGAGGACCAGGGACCCCAAGGCCCTCATATCATACCTGGATACAGGTTATTTAAAAAGAACAGAGTAGGAAAGAAAGGTGGAGGAGTTGCTCTGTATGTAAATGAAAATATAAAGGTTACTGAAATTGTAGGAAAAAATGATGAGGTGGAAAGTATTTGGGTGACTTTGGAAATTGGAGATAAAAATGTTTTTAGAATAGGGGTTGTATATAGGCCTCCATTGCAGGATGAAAAACTGGACAATCTGTTATTAGAATAAATAACCAAAATGACCATGAAGGGTAAGGTTATAGTACTGGGGGACTTTAATTTGCCAGATATAGACTGGAAGATTCCTTCTGCTAGATCAGCTAGAAGCAGGTATATTCTTGAATCTCTGCTAGGGGAATCACTTGAGCAATTAGTCAAGGAACCAACTCGTAAGGAAGCTATATTAGATCTAATACTTACAAACAGTGATACAGTTTCAGATGTGTCTGTAGGTGAGAACTTAGGATCCAGTGATCATCAATCTGTTTGGTTTAGTATTCATGAGCAGGAACTGTCCACCCAGACTAAAACAAAAGTTTTAGACTTTAGGAGGGCAGATTTTTCATTAATGGGAGAATACCTAAAAAAATATTTAAAATGGAAAACTCTTATTACAGGGGTTCAAGACAAGTGGGAATTTGTGAAAGGTGCCATTTTAGATGCAACCGCACACTGTATTAGACATGTCTGTAAAAGTAAAAGAAAGCGGAAACCAATTTGGTTTTCCAAAGAAGTAGCACATGCTGTAAAGACAAAAAAGATAGCTTATAAAAATTACAGACACACACAAGCAGATGATGATATGAAAATATGGAGACTCCAACAAAAAAAGACTAAGCAGTTAATTAGGAAGGTTAAAGCTCATGCAGAAGAGAAGATAGCACAGTCAGTAAAACATGGGGACAAAACATTCTTTAGATATATCAGTGAAAGAAGAAAAAATAAGGTAGGAATAGTACAATTGAAATCAGTTGATGGTAGAATAATAGAAGGAGATAAGCAGATTGCAGACTGTCTCAATGATTACTTCTGTTCTGTTTTCACAAAAGATACATTAAGGGATGCTACGAAAAATAGAAACAAGCTTAACAGTAATCTTTTTACAGAGTATGAGGTTTTGTTAGCATTATCAAAAATAAATGTTAAAAAGGCAGTGGGTCCTGATAATATTCATCCAAGGGTTTTAAAAGAACTTTGTCAGTGCTAACTGTCCCATTAACTGATCTGTTTAATCAGTCATTATTAACAGGAGCTGTCCCAGATGATTGGAGAATAGCAAATGTAATACCTCTTCATAAAAAGGGCAGTAGAGAAGAATCTGGCAACTACAGGCCAGTTAGTTTAACTTCAGTAGTAGGGAAATTAATGGAAAGCCTCTTAAAAGAAAGAATTATGACTTACATAAAGACAAACAATTTAGGGGACCAAAATCAGCATGGTTTTACTTCAGGGAGATCATGTCAGACTAATCTAATTGACTTCTTTGATTATGTAACAAAAGTATTAGACAAGGGTGTAGCAGTTGATGTAGCATATCTAGATTTCAGCAAAGCATTTGACACCGTCCCACACAATAAACTAATTCACAAACTGTATCTCCTTGGTCTAGATTCAAAAATGGTGAACTGGGTGGAATGCTGGCTTAAGGACAGAAAACAAAGGCCTAGATTTGGAGTTCGGCGGTAGCCGTCAAAACCAGCGTTAGAGGCTCCTAACGCTGGTTTTGGCCGCCCGCTGGTATTTGGAGTCAGTGATTAAAGGGTCTAACGCTCACTTTTCAGCCGCGACTTTTCCATACCGCAGATCCCCCTACGCCATTTGCGTATCCTATCTTTTCAATGGGATCTTTCTAACGCCGGTATTTAGAGTCGTTTCTGAAGTGAGCGTTAGAGCTCTAACGACAAAATTCCAGCCGCCTGAAAATAGCAGGAGTTAAGAGCTTTCTGGCTAACGCCGGTTCATAAAGCTCTTAACTACTGTACCCTAAAGTACACTAACACCTATAAACTACCTATGTACCCCTAAACCGAGGTCCCCCCACATCGCCGCCACTCGATTAAAATTTTTAACCCCTAATCTGCCGACCGCCACCTACGTTATACTTATGTACCCCTAATCTGCTGCCCCTAACCCCGCCGACCCCTGTATTACATTTATTAACCCCTAACCTGCCCCCCACAACGTCGCCGCCAGCTACTTAAAATAATTAACCCCTAATCTTCCGACCGCAAAGCGCCGCCACCTATGTTATCCCTATGTACCCCTAATCTGCTGCCCCTAACACCGCCGACCCCTATATTATATTTATTAACCCCTAACCTGCCCCCCACAACGTCGCCGACACCTGCCTACACTTATTAACCCCTAATCTGCCGAGCGGACCTAAGCGCTACTATAATAAAGTTATTAACCCCTAACCCGCCTCACTAACCCTATAATAAATAGTATTAACCCCCTAATCTGCCCTCCCTAACATCGCCGACACCTAACTTCAATTATTAACCCCTAATCTGACGACCGGAGCTCACCGCTATTCTAATAAATTGATTAACCCCTAAAGCTAAGTCTAACCCTAACACTAACACCCCCCTAACTTAAATATAATTTACATCTAACGAAATAAATTAACTCTTATTAAATAAATTATTCCTATTTAAAGATAAATACTTACCTGTAAAATACATCCTAATATAGCTACAATATAAATTATAATTATATTATAGCTATTTTAGGATTAATATTTATTTTACAGGCAACTTGGTATTTATTTTAACTAGGTACAATAGCTATTAAATAGTTAAGAACTATTTAATAGTTACCTAGTTAAAATAATAACAAATTTACCTGTAAAATAAATCCTAACCTAAGATATAATTAAACCTAACACTACCCTATCAATAAAATAATTAAATAAACTACCTACAATTACCTACAATTAACCTAACACTACACTATCAATAAATTAATTAAACACAATTCCTACAAATAAATACAATTACATAAACTAGCTAAAGTACAAAAAATAAAAAAGAACTAAGTTACAAAAAATAAAAAAATATTTACAAACATAAGAAAAATATTACAACAATTTTAAACTAATTACACCTACTCTAAGCCCCCTAATAAAATAACAAAGCCCCCCAAAATAAAAAATTCCCTACCCTATTCTAAATTAAAAAAGTTACAAGCTCTTTTACCTTACCAGCCCTGAACAGGGCCCTTTGCGGGGCATGCCCCAAGAATTTCAGCTCTTTTGCCTGTAAAAGAATAAATACAATACCCCCCCCCAACATTACAACCCACCACCCACATACCCCTAATCTAACCCAAACCCCCCTTAAATAAACCTAACACTAAGCCCCTGAAGATCTTCCTACCTTGTCTTCACCATACCAGGTTCACCGATCTGTCCTGGCTCCAACATCTTCATCCAACCCAAGCGGGGGTTGGCGATCCATCATCCGGTGCTGAAGAGGTCCAGAAGAGGCTCCAAAGTCTTCCTCCTATCCGGCAAGAAGAGGACATCCGGACCGGCAAACATCTTCTCCAAGCGGCATCTTCGATCTTCTTCCATCCGGTGCGGAGCGGGTCCATCTTGAAGCAGGCGACGCGGATCCATCCTCTTCTTCCGTTGTCTCCCGACTAATGACGGTTCCTTTAAGGGACGTCATCCAAGATGGCGTCCCTCGAATTCCGATTGGCTGATAGGATTCTATCAGCCAATCGGAATTAAGGTAGGAATTTTCTGATTGGCTGATGGAATCAGCCAATCAGAATCAAGTTCAATCCGATTGGCTGATCCAATCAGCCAATCAGATTGAGCTCGCATTCTATTGGCTGATCGGAACAGCCAATAGAATGCGAGCTCAATCTGATTGGCTGATTGGATCAGCCAATCGGATTGAACTTGATTCTGATTGGCTGATTCCATCAGCCAATCAGAAAATTCCTACCTTAATTCCGATTGGCTGATAGAATCCTATCAGCCAATCGGAATTCGAGGGACGCCATCTTGGATGACGTCCCTTAAAGGAACCGTCATTAGTCGGGAGACAACGGAAGAAGAGGATGGATCCGCGTCGCCTGCTTCAAGATGGACCTGCTCCGCACCGGATGGAAGAAGATCGAAGATGCCGCTTGGAGAAGATGTTTGCCGGTCCGGATGTCCTCTTCTTGCCGGATAGGAGGAAGACTTTGGAGCCTCTTCTGGACCTCTTCAGCACCGGATGATGGATCGCCAACCCCCGCTTGGGTTGGATGAAGATGTTGGAGCCAGGACGGATCGGTGAACCTGGTATGGTGAAGACAAGGTAGGAAGATCTTCAGGGGCTTAGTGTTAGGTTTATTTAAGGGGGGTTTGGGTTAGATTAGGGGTATGTGGGTGGTGGGTTGTAATGTTGGGGGGGGTATGGTATGTTTTTTTTTACAGGCAAAAGAGCTGAAATTCTTGGGGCATGCCCCGCAAAGGGCCCTGTTCAGGGCTGGTAAGGTAAAAGAGCTTGTAACTTTTTTAATTTAGAATAGGGTAGGGAATTTTTTATTTTGGGGGGCTTTGTTATTTTATTAGGGGGCTTAGAGTAGGTGTAATTAGTTTAAAATTGTTGTAATATTTTTCTTATGTTTGTAAATATTTTTTTATTTTTTGTAACTTAGTTCTTTTTTATTTTTTGTACTTTAGCTAGTTTATGTAATTGTATTTATTTGTAGGAATTGTGTTTAATTAATTTATTGATAGTGTAGTGTTAGGTTAATTGTAGGTAATTGTAGGTAGTTTATTTAATTATTTTATTGATAGGGTAGTGTTAGGTTTAATTATATCTTAGGTTAGGATTTATTTTACAGGTAAATTTGTTATTATTTTAACTAGGTAACTATTAAATAGTTCTTAACTATTTAATAGCTATTGTACCTGGTTAAAATAATTACAAAGTTGCCTGTAAAATAAATATTAATCCTAAAATAGATATAATATAATTATAATTTATATTGTAGCTATATTAGGGTTTATTTTACAGGTAAGTATTTAGATTTAAATAGGAATTATTTATTTAATAAGAGTTAATTAATTTCGTTAGATGTAAATTATATTTAAGTTATGGGGGTGTTAGTGTTAGGGTTAGACTTAGCTTTAGGGGTTAATACATTTATTAGAATAGCGGTGAGCTCCGCTCGGAAGATTAGGGGTTAATAATTGAAGGTAGGTGTCGGCGATGTTAGGGAGGGTAGATTAGGGGTTAATACTATTTATGATAGGGTTAGTGAGGCGGATTAGGGGTTAATAACTTTATTATAGTAGCGCTCAGGTCCGCTCGGCAGATTAGGGGTTAATAAGTGTAGGCAGGTGTCGGCGACGTTGAGGGGGGCAGATTAGGGGTTAATAAATATAATATAGGGGTCGGCGATGTTAGGGCAGCAGATTAGGGGTACATAGGGATAGCGTAGGTTGCGGCGGTTTACGGAGCGGCAGATTAGGGGTTAAAAATAATATGCAGGGGTCAGCGATAGCGGGGGCGGCAGATTAGGGGTTAATAAGTGTAAGGGTAGGGGTGTTTAGACTCGGGGTACATGTTTGAGTGTTAGGTGCAGACGTAGGAAGTGTTTCCCCATAGGAAACAATGGGGCTGCGTTAGGAGCTGAACGCTGCTTTTTTGCAGGTGTTAGGTTTTTTTTCAGCTCAAACAGTCCCATTGTTTCCTATGGGAGAATCGTGCACGAGCACGTTTTTGAGGCTGGCCGCGTCCGTAAGCAACTCTGGTATCGAGAGTTGCATTTGCGGTAAAAATGCTCTACGCTCCTTTTTTGGAGCCTAACGCAGCATTTGTTTGAACTCTCGATACCAGAGTTAATTTTATGGTGCGGCCAGAAAAAAGCCCACGGAGCGTTAACAGCCCTTTTACCGCCAAACTCCAAATCTAGGCCAAAGTGTCTTAGTAAATGGAGTTCATTCAGCAGAGGGGGCTGTTACTAGTGGTGTTCCTCAGGGGTCAGTTCTGGGGCCTGCTTTGTTTAACATATTTATCTGCGATATCAGCAAAGGGCTACAGGGGAAAGTATGTCTCTTTGCAGATGATACAAAAATTTGTAACAGAGTGGATGTTCCAGGGGGGGTAGACAAAATGAGAAGTGATATACAACAATTGGAGGATTGGACAAACGACTGGGATCTAAAGTTTAACACAGCAAAGTGTAAAATAATGCATTTAGGGAAGAAAAATCCAAATGTTAATTACAGACTCAATGACACTTTACTGACTGTTACAGATGAGGAACAGGACTTGGGAATTATTATTTCAGATGATTTAAAACTTAGTAAACAATGTAGTAATGCAGCGAGTAAGGCTAACAGAATGCTTGGATGTATTGGTAGAGGTATTTGCAGCAGAAACAGTAAGGTTCTTATGCCACTTTATAGATCATTAGTTAGGCCTCATCTTGAGTATTGTGTGCAGTTCTGGAGGTCATATGTTCAGAAGGATATTAACAAACTTGAATCTGTGCAAAGGAGGGCTACCAAAATGGTACATGATCTAAAAAATAAAACTTACCAGGATAGGCTCAATGACCTAAATATGTATAGCTTAGAGGAGAGAAGGGAAAGAGGTGATATGATAGCAACTTTCAAGTACATTAAAGGGACAGTATACACTCATTTTCATATAACTGTATGTAATAGACATTACTATAAAGAAGAAGATTCCCAGATACTGATATAAAAATCCAGTATAGAACTGTTTAAAGACTTACTTAGAAGCTTTCAGTTTAGCTTTGTTGAAAAGGCAGTTGGAAAGCCCACTGCAAGTGGTAAGTAAGACCCCCCCCTTCTTTTGCATATGAAAAGACCCTTTACACAAACAGGAGCAAGCTGGAGAAGGTAGCTGACAGTATTCACATAAAACTTTGGGGCTTGGTTAGGAGTCTGAAAATCAGAGCAATGTTATTTAAAAATAAGCAAAACTATACATTTTTTTAAAATAAAACTTTATGGGCTATATAAATAGATCATCTACAAAAGATATATGCAAAGAAAAAATGAGTGTATAATGTCCCTTTAAAGGGTTTAGTAAAACTGAGGCTGTGGGTATTTTACATAAAATGGAAAATTCAAGAACAAGGTTTCATGAGTTCAAGCTAAAGGGTAGTAGATTCAAGAGTAATTTGAGGAAGCACTTCTTTACAGAAAGAGTGATTGATTTATGGAATACACTTCCTCAAGAGGTAGTAGCAACAAACACTGTGGGGGACTTTAAAAATGCATGGGACAAGCATAAGGCTATACTACGAACTAGATAAGTTTATACTGTTAGGTAAGGTCGGGCAGACTTGCTGGGCCTATGGCTCTTATCTGCCGTCAATTTCTATGTTTCTAAGGCGGAAATGATGGATGCCTTGGTGGTCCATTGGATTTTCAACCTAACATACCTATTTCCTCCGTTTGCCTTTTTTCCTTGGGTCATTGCGCAAATCAAATAGGAGAGGGCATCTGTGATTTTCACTGCTCCGGCTTGGCCTTGCTGGATTTTGTATGCAGATTTGTGGAAAGGTCGTCTCTGCAGCCTTGGAGACTTCCGTTGAGAAAGGACCTTCTAGTTCAAGTGCCCTTGCTTCTCTTTCATCTAGTTTCTCTGAAGTTGACTGCTTGGCGATTAAAGGCTTGACTTTATCCAAGCGAGGTTTTCTGATTTGGTCATTGTGCCCATAATTCAGGCTTGTAAACCTGTAACTATTAAGATTTACCTTAGGATATGGCTTACATATCTGTATTGGTGTGAGTCCAGGGGCTACTCATGGAGTAGAATTTGGATTCCTAGAATTGTATCTTTTCTCCAAGAGGGTTTGGAGAAAGGATATTCTTAGGTTCATAAGGGGGCAAATATCTGTCTTATATGTTTTGTTTTCTCAAACGGCTCGCAGATGTTTCAGATGTTTTCAATCATTTTATCAGGCTGTGATCAGGATCAGAGCTGTATTCAAGCCAGTTTCTCCTTCGTGGAGTTTTGACCTTAATTCTTAAGGTTTTCGAGGGGCTCCGTTTGAGCCTCTTTTTCAGATAAGGTAGTTTTTTTGTTCTTCTTACAGATAGTTTTCTGCCCAGAACATTAATCGGGAGATTGTTGTTCCTTCCTTGCACAACTTGGATGTGGTTGGTGCCTTATAGTTTTCCCTGCAAGCGACTAAGGATTTTTGTCAGTCTTTTGCATTGTTTGTAGTTTTCATCTGGAAATTGTAAGTGACAGAAAGCTACGGCTACTTCTCTTTCTTTTTCGTCTGAGCAGTATTATTCGTTTTACATTCGGGACTGCTAGACAGCAGTTTCCAGAGAGGGTTACGCCTCATTCCACGAGGGCTGTTGCTTCCTCGTGGCCATTCAAAAGGGAAGCTTCTGTGGAAAAGATTTGCAAGACTGCAACTTGGTCCTCTCTTCACTCTTTTTCGAAATTCTACAATTTTGACATTTTTGCCTCGGCTGAGGCCTCTTTTGGGAGAAAGGTTTTTCAAGCAGTGGTGACTTCTGTTTATGTTCCCTGTCTTGTCCCTCCCTTATCATCTGTGTACTCTAGCTTTGGTATTGGATCCCATTAGTAATTCCGTGGACTCATAGTGTCATAAAAAGAAAACAACATTTATGCTTACCTGATAAATGTATTTCTTTTTTGACACGATGAGTTCACGGCCCGCCCTGTTCTTGTAAGCCAGGGTTTTGGGTTATGGTAAACGTCAGACATCTCTGCACCTTTGGCTTTTGATTTCTTTCCTTAACTTCGGTCGAATTACTGGAGTGGAAGGGAAGGGAGGAGCTATTTATCAGCTTTGCTGTGGTGCTCTTTGCCGCCTCCTGCTGACCAGGAGATGAATATTCCATTAGTAATTAAGATGATCCGTGGACTCATCGTATCAAAAAAGAAATACATTTATCAGGTAAGCATAAATTTTGATTTTATATTTTATATCTGCTTATAGGGACACTGAACCCAAATTTTTTCTTTCGTTATTCAGTTAGAGCATGACATTTTAAGCAACTTTTTAATTTACAACCTATTATCAAATTTTCATAATTCTCTTGGTATCTTTATTTGAAATGCAAGAATGTAAGTTTAAATGCCGGCCCATTTTTGGTGAACAACCTAGGTTGTCCTTGCTTAGATGCCTTTTTTTTCAAATAAAGATGTCAAGAGAATGAAGAAACATTTATAATAGGAGTAAATTAGAAAGTTGCTTAAAATTGCATGCTCTGTCTGAATCACAAAAGAAAAAAATTGGGTTCAGTGTCCCTTTAATAAACAGCATTAATTTGTACTCTATACAATATTTATAGTACTTACTATTTATTTAGCATTGTCTATATGAATCACATTTTCTGTTACCATTGTCTGTATTTGTCAGCTTATCTATATAAATAACCCATTACACACAAATTGCCGGACACTATTGTAATGTGCTTTCTATGAGCTAGTTCTTAGTGTTCCACTCACTAGTTAATCCACATATTCGGCTTGCACCATTATATATTGTCTATATAAATAGCCTCTAGGAAATACCTATATACTTTTATTATCTCTAACAGCCAACCCACTTAATTTTGGTTTTTATTCCTTAACTCCGGACAAATGTTCCAATGATAAACTCCCCCTAGCTTACTAGCCCCAGCACTTTCTCTCACCTTTCCAAACCGAGAATTTATATCAGTGCCAGGTGCTCCTCAGTTAACTTCACTCTCCTCTGTTCGATTCTATATCCAAGAGTGCATTATTACCTTCTTTGTAAGTCAATGAATAAGGGAGAAATTCCAGCCTGAAATGCATATGGATACATTTAAATCCTGATTGTACCAGGCTAGACTGTTTTTTTTTTTTTTCACTTGGGGTTCTCATGTTTTTAAATTAGATGATTGATAAATTAAGAGTTTCTATGTGAGTCCACTATCAACTTTCTAAGACTTTCAGGTCCTACCCTTAGTCTTAGAGAATTAAGCCCCTCTGTAATCTGCACTGTAATGGAGATGAGAGATTTTTTTACCTTTGGACCCAAAGGGCCTAATGATCAAACACTGAATTGTATGGAGATACATGACACAAAATATATATACATATTTTTTATCATTTTATTGTAATGTAGGTGTATTTCTTATACATCCAGAACCCTGTGAGATCAATTTTTCATAAAACCGATAAATCTTCTTATATAATCTCACCAGAGCACTCATTTCTCATTGGTGTTTAGTAGTATTTAAGGGAGTATATTGCAGTGTATATTCAGCCTGATGAAACATTTGTCGAGAAACGCGTTGCTGTTTTTTACTTTTACTAAATGTTTTTAATTTACTGCTTTCACTGAGTTAAACCACCCATTTGCTACACTTGTTGTTATTATTTTTATTAATAGTGTACCTGGTATAGTGAATCTGAAATAGTGAAGCTTGTCCACTGTATCCTGTGTGGTTTGCCTCTGTTTGGAGGAGTTTGGCTTCTAATCTGTTCTGCACTTGACATGTACAGCATTTATGAAACCCTGCTCACTGGTCATGAAGGAGCATTGGCAGATGACAGGAGGGGAGCCTGCCAAGCGGCTCAGAGGTCTGGGCCTTCTTGTTGCACACTATATGTGCTCATCTTATATGTGATTTTTGTTAGCTCTCTCTTTTCTGTGGTGTTGATTCAGGCCATGAGGCACCTCTGTTTATATTTTTCAGAATCATTCTCTGTTGACCATTTGTGATCCAGAGTGCTGCCCTGTGGTTCCAGCTGGTTTTCATCTGGTCTACCATATATTTGGGATTGCTAACCTGTTGATTTAGGACTGTTTCATCCCCTCTTAAAATTTGTACGAGGTGGTGTTTGTTCTATAATTTTTATTCTATTATTTTTGTGCGCTCTCTTTTATATGTTAAACATTAGCATAAGAAACCTGTACTCAGTAATCCTGCTTGTCCTGCTGTCTACCAGAGTAAAATAAATAATTTATCCGATCAGCAATCCTGCTCGTCAGGCTAGGTATTCTCTGTTTTCTTTTGTCCTCCTTCATACTGAAAACAAAGAATTAGAATGAGCAAGCAGTTGAAAATTAGCAGATGCTTTACTGATATACTCACACATAAACCAATTACTTCTGTTCCACAAGCCCAGGAGGGAGATAGACAGTGATCCACAGACCTTCCACAGAAGTCACATCCAAGTATCCTTTCAGGTCAGAACAATTCCTCTGTAAATCCTCCTTAGTTTCAAAAGGAGTGACTGAAATTAAAAAGGCAATTACAAACTGATATCAAGAGCAAACTGGGTATAAAACTATTTGTAAACAATGTATCACTATAACGTTACAGGGCAAGATTCGAAGTGATGCGTAATGGTCTTTGCGCTAGCACAACAGCAATTTCACAATCCATTTTTCTTCTACTGATATTACAAGTCGGGAGAAATCGCCATTGCGCTAACGCAATAGTCCTTTCTGCTTCAATCCATACGGCGATCTAAGAGGTCTGGTAAAGTGTTTTACGAAACTAAAAAGTTGCACAAAATACAACAAAAATACATTACAAAATACACTTACACCCATAAACTACACTAATTAACCCCTAAACTGCCACCTCCCTCACATAGCAAACACTAAATAAAACTATTAACCCCCAAACTATCACCCCCCACATTGCAAACTATCTAAATAAATTATTAACCCCTAAACCGCCATCCTCTGCATCCCAAGCTATTTAAATAAATTATTAACCCCTAAACAGCCATCCCCCACATCGCAAACCCTAAATATAACTATTAACCCCTAAACCGCCATCCCCCCACATTGCAAACTATCTAAATAAATTATTAACCACTAAACCACCATCTCCCCACATTGCAATCACTAAATACAATTATTAACCCCTAAACTACCATCCCCCCACATCGCAAACTATTTAAATAAATAAGTAACCCCTAAACTGCCACTCCCCACAACACACAGTAATAAAATAATAACTAAATCCCCTAACCTAACACCCCCTAACTTAACCCCAATTAAAATACCCATAAATTAAATGAAAACTATCCAAACTAACTTAAAATTAATAAAAGCTTACCTGTAAAATAAAAATTAAACCTAAGCTTACCTTAAAAAACAACCTAACATTACAAAAAATAAAAATGCTAACATTTACCAGAAGAAAAAAAATACATTGCAAAAAATAAAAAACCTACCCTTTACAAAAAATAAAAAAAACTAACATTTACAAAAAAAACTATCATTACAAAAAATAACAAAACCTACCCTTTCAAAAAATAACAAACGAAATTACCAAAAAAAAAAAAAATCCTATTCAAATATGCTAAAAAAACCATCCCAAAATAAAAACTATTCTACAAATAAACTACCAACAGCCATTAAAAGGGCCTTTTGTAGGGCATTGCCCGAAAACTAACAGCTCTTTTGCAAAAATTAAAAAAAGTATCCCCTAATATTACAACCACCCAAAATCCAAACTAAAAAAATCTAAACTACCCATTGCCCCGAAAAGGGCATTTGGAGGGGCATTCAGCTCTTTTTCTGCCCATAAAAAAAATAAATAATATTAATCATAAAAAAACACCCCAAAAAAACCCAACTAACTAACCCCAAAATTGGTACTCACCAATGATGATGTGCGGCCCTCCATCTTCATCCTAGTAGCGCTTCATCTTCATCCATCGTGGATCCATCTTCTTCCCGGCCGTGGTCCATCATCTATTTTTGTGGCTGCAGCGAGGTCATCGGCGATGGCGGCGACGCCGGTCATCATCTTCAATCCACCGACACAGAGCTCTCTCTTCATGCGGTCTCCAGCCGCACACTGAAGATTGAATTCAAGGTACCACTTTTATGTAGGGGTACCCTTGCATTACTATTGGCTGATTTGATTCTTCAAATTCAAATCAGCCAATAGAATGAAAGGAAAAAGTTTTTTTTTATGCTTTTTTTCGCCATTGGTTTCTATGGTAGAACACATGCATGCAGACGCCAAAACTCCGCTAGCGATGTTTGAGATTCTCGGGCTACTGGTAGCGAAAGAACTTATATTTTTTAACTTGTAATATGAGCGGATCCCAAGAATCGCAAAAACCATATCACTAGCTGTGTTTTCTCTAAATTTAGATTTGCCACACAACTTGTAATCTGGCCCTCAGTAGATAAAACCTCTGTTTTTATGTTTACCCAGGAACTATCATTTTCAAAGATAATCTATTTATCGGCTAGATTACGAGATTTGCGGTAAGAGCTGCTCGGTGCTAACTTGCAAGTTATTTGCACCGCTCACCTCCCTACAACGCTACCATTACAGGTTTAAAAAAACCCGGCGTTAGCAGGCAAGAAAAGAGCGTTGAGCAAAATTGAGCTCCATACCGCTCTCCAATACCAGTTCTGCGATGAGCTGGTTTTACGTGCTCGTGCACGATTTCCCCATAGACATCAATGGGGAGAGCCGACTGAAAAAAAGCCTAACACCTGCAATAAAGCTCCGTAACGCAGCCCCATTGATTCCTATAGAGAAACAAAAGTTATGTTTACAACTAACACCCTAACATAAACCCAGAGTCTAAACACCCCTAATCTATATTATACTTATTAACCCCTAATCTGCCGCCCCGACACTGCCGCCACCTAACTACACTTATTAACCCCTAATCTTCCGCCCCAATGTCGGCGCCCCCTACATTAAAGTTATTAACCCCTAATCTGCTACCCCCGATACCGCCACCACCTACATTAGAGTTATTAACCCCTAATCTGCCGCCCCAACGTTGCAGCCACTATACTAAAGTTATAAACCCCTAAACCTAACCCTAACACCCCCTACTTTAATATAATTAAAATAAATCTAATAAAAAAATCCTATTTAAAACTAAATACTTACCTGTAAAATAAACCCTAAGCTAGCTACAATATAACTAATAGTTACATTACGAGTTTTGCGGTAAGGTGAAAAAGCAGCATTAACAGGTCCTAACGCTGCTTTTTTACACCCGCTGGTATTACGACTCTTGCAGGTTTGGGGCACCGCACACTATTTTGGCCTTAACGCAAATCAACTTACGAAATTTTGTAAAGGCTTTTTTCTATGGGACTTCCATAGCGCCGGTATTACGAGTTTGTTCTGGGAGGCCAAAAAGTGAGCGTTACACCCTCTACCACCAAGATTCCTAACGCATTTTAAAGTCAGTAGTTATGAGTTTTAGACTACAAAGCTGTAGCATAAAACTCATAACTAAAGTGCTAAAAAGTACACTAATGCCCATAAACTACCTATTAACCACTAAACCTAGGCCCTCCCGCATCGCAAACACTAAAATAAAATTATTAACCCCTAATCTGCCGCTCCGGACATCGCCACCACTATAATAAACATATTAACCCTTAAACCGCCACACTCCCGCCTCGCAAACACTAGTTAAATATTATTAACCCCTAATCTGCTGCCCCTAACATCGCCGCCACCTACATTATACTTATTAACCCCTAATCTGCCACCCCCAACGTCGCCGCCACTATTCTAAATTTATTACCCTTTAAACCTAAGTCTAACCCTAACACCCCCTAACTTAAATATAATTTAAATAAATCTAAATAAAATTACTATCATTACCTAAATTATTCCTATTTAAAACTAAATACTTACCTATAAAATAAACCCTAAGCTAGCTACAATATAACTAATAGTTACATTGTATCTAGCTTAGGGTTTATTTTTATTTTACAGGCAATTTTGTATTTATTTTAACTAGGTAGAATAGTTACTAAATAGTTATTAACTATTTAGAAACTACCTAGCTAAGAGAAATACAAATTTACCTGTAAAATAAAACCTAACCTAAGTTACACTAACACCTAACACTACACTACAATTAAATAAATTACCTAAATTAAATACAATTAAATAAAATAAATACAATTAGCTAAATTACAAAAAAACAAACACTAAATTACAGAAAATAAAAAACAAATTTCAAGATATTTAAACTAATTACACCTAATAAAAGAGCCCTATCAAAATAAAAAAAGCCCCCCCAAAATAAAAAAAACCTAGCCTAAACTAAACTATCAATAGCCCTTAAAAGGGCCTTTTGCGGGGCATTGCCCCCAAGAAATCAGCTCTTTTACCTGTAAAAAAAAAAACACAACCCCCCCAACAGTAAAACCAACCACCCACACAACCAACCCCCCAAATAAAACCCTAACTAATAAAACCTAAGCTCCCCATTGCCCTGAAACGGGCATTTGGATGGACATTGCCCTTAATAGGGCGTTTAGCTCTATTGCTGCCCAAAGCCCTAACCTAAAAATAAAAACCACCCAATACACCCTTAAAAAATCCTAACACTAACCCCCGAAGATCCACTTACTGGGAGAAGTCTTCATCCAAGCGGCAAGATGTCCTCAAGGAAGCCGGCAGAAGTGGTCCTCCAGACGGGCAGAAGTCTTCACCCAGACGGCATCTTCTATCTTCATCCTTCTGACGCTGAGCGGCTCTATTTTAAAGACATCCGGAGCGGAGCATCCTCTTCAATCGACGTCTTCTTGCTGAATGAAGGTACCTTTAAATGACGTCATCCAAGATGTCGTCCCTTAGATTCCGATTGACTGATAGAATTCTATCAGCCAATCGGAATTAAGGTTGAAAAAATCCTATTGGCTGATGCAATCTATTGGAACAGCCAATAGAATGCAAGCTCAATCCTATTGGCTGATTGGATCCGCCAATAGGATTGAAGTTCCAACACCCCATGCTGTTTTAAGGATAGTGCTTATAGGATCTGATGTGTGCGACTTCAGTGAAGTAACCTTTGCAACTGTTTGCACTTCTTTATACAGGGTTGCGCAGGAGGACATCAAGGCATCTAAACAAGGTAAAAAAGTAGCAGTCAGTTCTTCAAGGACTTGTTGTATGTACTCCATCTTAGCCTGCTATTGCAATGCCTTCCGTGGGTGAGAGTTGTTGTTTACTCTCCAGCTGTCTCCAGGGATATCAAATGGTCCGAGTAGCCAAACTACTAAGGATATACTCTTGGGGTTGTGCCAAATAAAACTTAATAAGCAGATTAGTGAGAGTCTCCACTGTAGAGCTCGCTCTTCACGCTGCCATCAAGTTGCCCCGCCCACCGGAAGTCCGAGCTTATTTATTTTTAGTTAGGATTTTATTTGGTGGGTTGGTTGTGTGGGTGGTGGGTTTTACTGTTGGGGGGTTGTTTGTATTTTTTTTTTTTACAGGTAAAAGGCCCGTTTAAGGGCTATTGGTAGTTTAGCTTAGGCTAGGGTTTTTTTTTATTTTGATAGGGCTATTAGATTAGGTGTAATTAGTTTAAATATCTGATCATTTATTTTTTATTTTGTGTAATTTAGTAGTTATTTTTGTGTAATTTAGTTAATTGGGTTTAATTAATGTAATTTATTTAATTGTAGTGTAAGGTTAGGTTTTAGTGTAACTCAGGGTAGGTTTTATTTTACAGGTAAATTTGTATTTCTTTTAGCTAGGTAGCTAGTAAATAGTTAATAACTATTTAGTAACTAGTCTACCTAGTTAAAATAAATACAAACTTAGCTGTAAAATAAAAATAAAACCTAAGATAGATACAATGTAACTATTAGTTATATTGTAGCTATCTTAGGGTTTATTTTACAGCTAAGTATTTTGTTTTAAATAGGAATTATTTAGTTAATTATAGTCATTTTTATTAGATCTATTTTAATTATATTAAAGTAGGAGTTGTTAGGGTTAGACTTAGAGTTAGGTTTAGGGGATCATAACTTTAGTATAGTGGCGGCGATATTGGGGACGGCAGATTAGGGGTTAATAAGTGTAGGTAGGTAGCGACGACGTTGGGGCGGGTTAATAATATTTAACTAGTGTTTACGATGCAGGAGTGCGGCGGTTTAGGGGTTAATATGTTTATTATAGTGGCGACGATGTTGGGAGCGGCAGATTAGGGGTTAATAATTTTATTTTAGTGTTTGCGATGTGGGAGGGCCTCGGTTTAGGGGTTAATAGGTAGTTTATGGGTGTTAGTGTACTTTTTAGCACTTTAGTTATGAGTTTTATGTTACGGCGTTGTAGCATAAAACCCATAACTACTGACTTTCAGTTTACGTTATGGATCTTGTAGTTTTAGGCTGTACCGCTCACTTTTTGGCCTCCCAGGCAAACTCGTAATTCCGGCGCAAAGGAAGTCCCATTGAAAAAGAACTTTTTGGAAGCTGCGGTAGTTACGTTGTGTTCCGGCCAAAAAAAGTGTGCAGTGCAGCTAAACCTGCAAGACTCGTAATACCAGCAGTAGTGAAAAAGACCCATAACGCTGCTTTTTTACTCATACCGCAAAACTCGTAATCTAGCCGTATCTTATTAAAGGGACATAATGCTCATATGCTAAATCACTTGAAATTGATGCAGCATAACTGTACAAAGCTGACAGGAAAATATCACCTGAGCATCTCTATGTAGAAAAGGAAGATATTTCACCTCACAATTTCCTCAGCTCATCAGAGTAAGTGCTCTGTAAAAAGATATCTTTCATTTACTACCCAGCTTGGTTTTTAGACTTCTTTCCTTTTAAGGCAAGATTCTGTTTGGACCAGGATTAGATCCTATAATGTCTACTGTTTTACAAAAGAAAATGATCTTTTCTTCCTCAAGATAAGAGATCAAAGGGTAAAGTTAGATAGTCTAATAGTTTTTGGTGTTTTGTAACTCCAAGAATCAAGTCCTCTACTTCACAAAAATGGGATTTCTTTCCTATGACATGGAGAGTCCACAACGTCATTCCAATTACTAGTGGGATATTCAACTCCTGGCCAGCAGGAGGAGGCAAAGAGCACCCCAGCCAAGCTGTTAAGTGTAACTTCCCTTACCCATAATCCACAGTCATTCTCTTTGCCTCTGTCAATGGAGGATGTGCGAAGTTGGTGCCTGAAGATATTTAATCCTTTTATGGGTATTTTTCCCTGCAAGCAAGGATTAGGGGCTATGCTGTGTCCATGTCAATCTCTTTAGTAAGAGTAATGGTGGCTGTTAGCAGTTAGAAGGCAGCGAAGTAGTCTTTGCTTTATTTCTAACATTATGCTACCCCTATTTGGAAAATCAGGTTGGTGACTCTGTATTTTCTTTCTCTACAGGTCCCTGAAATATATGATGATCTATCACTCCTAGAAGTGCTCCTGTCCTACAACAGAACAGGTAAGTGCCATTTTTACCTTCCAGGTGGGAGGACATCACTTAAGGAGCTAAGGTCAAGGATCCCTGGAGGGGATTAGTACCTATCCCTTTTATTAGATACATGTCAGGGATTTTATGGGCAGTGGAGTTTTTCTTTTACGGTGGAAGGGCTCTTAATAAGCATTTGGTACGTAAGAAGTTAATTCCTTATATAGAATAACGGTTCCCTTTTTATTATAGGAGTGACTGTCTCCTATATTATGCTTAGGGCCATACCTCTTTAGAGATTAATCTCCGTACGCTTATATTTCACATGCAGAGATTTTCATACTCCCTATGGGTCCCTATGTGTAAACTATGTGGAACAGGGGCTTAAAAGGTTTTCCCCTCTCTCGAAATGTATTAAGCCTTGGCGAACGGTTCAGTAGCCTGATGCACTTTTGTACTGGAGGGTTTTTAAGGACAATTGTTGCGCATTTAATATGGCGCCTTTCATCTGCTCCTTCTTTGCATCCGGGTCGGCTGGGATTTAATTGTACTCATATCTGGGTATACTCATACCTGCCCTTGTGTAGGTATGTTATCTCAGGCTAACCAGTGGCTCAGAGATATAACTTACTACCACAAGTCAGTAACCCTAGGTTCTATGCCCATGTAGGCTGTGTAGCTAAATAATGTGACTCTTGTAATCAAGCCCTAAGTTGTTAGTATTGTCACTACAATTATATGACGGTATCAGCATGATGGCCGCATACGCGGCTCACATCTAGTGCGCTTCACTATTATGGCGCTCGTGGCAGTGCTTCTGTGCACTTGGCTGCTTCGCAACTATATGCTATCATACGGGTGCAGATGGCGGCGTTAAACAGCTTTTAGCAAGGGCTACATCTCAGCTCACAGCGCATCACACTTTTTATTAAAGTGCCTTCTGTTCTGTCCGTTTTAGGAGGGGCTTTTTCTCCTCTGTTGCGACTCTCAGTGCAGAGCGGTAAGCCATGCCTTCCTCTGTAATGGTGGCAGTAACAATAGAACTATCCTGTGCAGTTTGATGTCTATTAGCGTAGACTCTATTTTTCTTGTTGCACACCTATCATTGTCTTTCCCTCATGAACAGGGCACGCTGTTTCTCTGCACCTCGTAGAGAATCACTGTTCTCTGGTGCATTATATCTTGACTCAGCTACTGGGTTCTTCTTCTGAACCCTATATGTGTTTATATTGTTTAAAAATTCACAATATATTTTTTACTGGGTCTTATAATATTTCTCTAGGGTCTGCATAACCACAATAGAATGTGTACTTTGTTAAGTTCATACAGTCTGTGTCTTCCCTTTATGTTTATTTTCTCAGGGCATCTTTTTCTCTAAAATTGTTATTTAGAGAACAAGTGTTTGTTTATTATGTGTGGAGATGGAAAGGGATAACCTTCTTTACATCTACCTTTCTACACTATATTTGAAATCCATGTTGTCTTCTACCATGTAGTGGTATTGAATGGCATTTATCATTGCCTTTTATGTTATTCCTGTTGTACAGAATCCCCATATATCTGTACTAATGTCTGTGAAATGTATGCACTTTTTATGGTTTGTTTCAACAATAAAAATACCTTATATAGAGGTGATATTTAGCTTCTGTGTCATGGATTGTTTCATGTCTCATTCTCATTTCTAAAACACTAATTTATGTATTTCTATGTTTTATGTTTAGAAAATTTAAGTCTTGACTTACGTCCTGTCAAGACTATCAACAAACCACGTAAAGAGAGAGGCCTTCTTAAACTGGCCTTGTTAGTGCAGTAAGTAGTGCGTCAGTTTTATTGTCTGAAGGTCGTGAGTTCAGGCCCACACAAGGCTCTTGCTCTTTCACAATACGTTTTATTGTAGAGGACTGTGACAGACCCTTCGGTCAGGACTGAAAGTGTTAACTTTATTTTCTAACCACAAGTGGCTGGCTCCAGCTACAATCTAATTAATGCTTAGCATTCTATTGTTTGATCACCTCCAGAGAGAAAGTGATAAGAAGAGTCAAGAGTGTCTTGTGGTTGAAGTGTTTAAGTAATATAATCCTATTGTATCATGTCAAGGGCGCTTCTCCCTTTTATCTAATGTACAACATTCTTTCAACCCCCATCTGAGGGGGGGTCAAAAACCTGTATAAATCTGTGTGCTGCCTTCAAATAAAGTTGTCATTCTGTTTTAAACCTGAAACTGGCTGGGTTGTGAATTGCTGATTGTCTATGCAGGACATTGTTCATCTGGGGTTAACCCTTGGTACACAGTTGGTACCGTAACATTGGTGGCAAGCGACGGAATGAACCTTATCGCCCAGAAGAGCAACTACACATGCCAGTAACCTCAGGAAGAGGGGGATTATTACAATACTGACTAAGATGGAAAGAGTACCAGGGACAGAAGGAACCAATGGGCCCAGCATAGCAGACAGAACCCCCGCAGAAGCAAGCTTTGATCGGGCGGTTAAAATAAGACTGGCACATTATGGCCCCAACCCATCTGCGGAAATTATCGACCGGGTCATAGCAGCTGTGGAGGCCAACCTACTTCGCCAAAGCGGCGCTGCAGCAAACCCAGTGGAAAAGAGAAAAGTAAATTTTGCAGCTTTTAAAAACTTCCTGGAAACAGAAGGAGAGATTGATGGGTACCTTGCGGATTTTGAGAGGCAATGTGCACTACACAAGGTACCCGCAGAGGACTGGGTCATGATATTATCCGGAAAATTATCCGGCCGGGCCAGTGAGGCTTTTCGGGCCATTCCAGATGAGGAAGTCAGGGATTATAATACTGTAAAAGAGGCTCTGCTCTCCAGGTATGCGGTTACACCGGAGGCATACCGGAGACGGTTCAGAGACACTGTTAAATTGGCTGGTGATTCCTACCTTGAGTGGGCATGTAAGGTGCACCGCACAGCAGCTCACTGGATAGCGGGGTGCCAAGCCGTATCTGGGGAAGAGGTGCTGCAGCTATTCCTGTTGGAACATTGCTTTGACAAGTTACCCGCAGGAGTTCGAGAGTGGGTTCGGGACCGTAAACCCTCCACCCTGCATGAAGCTGCTCGCCTGGCAGATGAGTATACGGATGCCCGCAAACTGGACACTGCTACCACTAAGCCCCCTGCCAGAGTGGAGTACAGACCCCCAGTCACCCCAGCAGCTGCCAGTTACCAACCCCCGGCGCACCGCTATACCACACGGCCTCTGGCCACGAACTACCCTCAGAGAGCCCGGTTCAATTCGCGGGGCTACTCACAACCTATTCGGTGCTTTGGATGTAAGCAACTAGGGCACAAAAGACCAGAGTGTCCCCTAAATGCAGCGAACCAAGCACAGTCCTGGAGAAGACCTGCCGGCGGAATCACACGTAACCCTCAGCCTGCGGCCCGCTACGTAGAGGCGCAAGAATGCTGGAGCATCCTACATGAGGCAGACCTTGTGCAAGCTGCCCACCGGAATAACCGGCAACTGGTTAAAGTGAATGGGAAGGAGGTCAGTGGTCTATGGGATACTGGTGCTACCATGACCTTGCTTCGAAAGAACTTGGTGTCTGAGAAACAGCACACAGGAGACACTGTGGCTGTGAGGGTAGCAGGGGGCACTGTGTTCCGCCTGCCTGCTGCCAGGGTGCATTTGGATTGGGGAGGGGGCGCTAGACCTGTGAATGTGGGCGTCATGAAGGATTTACCAGCTGATGTTCTCCTTGGAAATACCTTGGTCCCCCTTGTTTCTGCCTATGCTCCCATGGGTCCCGCTGATGTTAACCCTGTGACTACCCGTGCTCAGATCCGTGCAGCAGAGACTGACCCCCCTGCTGCTAAGCCCCAGGACGCTGAGCTCAGTAAATCTCTATCCGCTATTGATACGTGGAAGTCCCGTTACAATGCGCTGATGAAGGAGAAGAGGAGCGCAGAGGAAAAAGCACGTTTAGAACAGGAATCTCTGCTAGACAGGCTGCACCGACAGACTGCAGAAAACACCAGCTTGAGAGTGGAACATGAAACCTTAAAGACAAACTTAGTGACACTTGAGGAGAAGCTGACGCTGGCTCATAGTGAGGTGCAGCAACTCAAGGGCACCCTATGTCAGTATGAAGGGATTGTGGATACCTATAAAGAGCAGGTACAGAAAACTCGTAAAGAAGCTGATGAGATTTTGAAGGACTGTTTAGCCCTAGTCTGGGCACTGAGGAAGTTGAACCCTTGTTTGTATGGACAGGAATTCTCTCTCATAACGGGAATACAAATGGATCGTCCCAGCAAACTGACATGCCTACCACCCCTTAGTCCGGTCATCCCCAGGTTGACCCGCAAAAGGGTCAAGCCGGGTCTGCCGGAGTGTTCCACAAGGGGGGAGCTATGTGACAGACCCTTCGGTCAGGACTGAAAGTGTTAACTTTATTTTCTAACCACAAGTGGCTGGCTCCAGCTACAATCTAATTAATGCTTAGCATTCTATTGTTTGATCACCTCCAGAGAGAAAGTGATAAGAAGAGTCAAGAGTGTCTTGTGGTTGAAGTGTTTAAGTAATATAATCCTATTGTATCATGTCAAGGGCGCTTCTCCCTTTTATCTAATGTACAACATTCTTTCAACCCCCATCTGAGGGGGGGTCAAAAACCTGTATAAATCTGTGTGCTGCCTTCAAATAAAGTTGTCATTCTGTTTTAAACCTGAAACTGGCTGGGTTGTGAATTGCTGATTGTCTATGCAGGACATTGTTCATCTGGGGTTAACCCTTGGTACACAGTTGGTACCGTAACAAGGACCTATCCCTTTTGGAAAAATTTGTTCAAGTTCCCATAGAGCAGAGCTTTTCAAACTTTTCATGTTGGTGACACACTTTTCAGACCTACATCATTTCGCGACACAGTAATTCAGTTGTACTAGCAAACAGGAGGTTAAACTAACTTGTTTTAAGAGATACGGACACATACATGAATTATATTATAACAAAATTTATTTACAAGTAACAGTATGTATGTGCAAGAATTTAAAAAAAGTTAAATAACACCAATAGCTATTTACTATTTTAATGGGATGTATGAGGTTGATGGGATGACAGTTTCTGAATATATGGTGGAATATTATATAAAGACACTTGCAGTTTATCATCAAGGAGCTGTCCCACTCTCTGACTCGAGTCGATTGAGGAGACTACATGTGCAGTTAGGAGCCAATGTGCCATTAAAGCCGCCAATGGGAATAGTTTCAGTTTCCACTGAGCTGCGCCAATAGGTTAATATGATCTGTGATCCACTAGGTATCAATCATATGTCAACCATGCGATATGCGTAGCAGGCTGGAGGAAAGTCGGAAACCTCCCCAAAAAATGTAAAAAATGTAAATTAAAAAAAAATTTGTACTGAAGCAGGGACACACCTACACACTGCCGCCAACACACTGTGTCCCGACACACAGTTTGAAAAGCACTGCCATAGAGGAACAGGGACAAGGATCTATTCAATCTTTTTGGGTTCCCAAACAAAGGAGGGAATTTCAGCCTCATCCTGGACCTAAAGTGTCTCAACTAATTCGTCCTTCCATTGGTACAGGAAGGTCAGTTCATGACGACTATAGACCTGAAGGACGCGTGTCTACATGTTCAGATCTCCAGTTTATGAGGTTTGCCTTTCTGGAAAGAAAGATGTGGCTTTGAGGTGTCTCCACCACTCCTGAATCAGAAGGTTGTGGTTTTAAACCCAGGTACAGCTCCTGCTTCCTAATCTGACGTGTGCTTCTGGTGACAGCAAGCATGCCAAGGTGGAATTTTCAAGCATGTCCAGTTTTAGTTGCTTTTCCGTTTGGTCTTGCCACGGCTCCCAGGACTTTCATAATGGTTCTGGAGGCCCTTTTGGCAGTGGTTCAGATCCCTGGGAATTGCAGTGGCGCTTTGCCTAGACAATGTCTTGGTTCAGTCGTCATCTTTTCACCTAGCACAATTTCATACAGAGATGTTGTTGTCTTTTCTACATCCCCAGGAGATGGAACTTGGATCTGGAATAGAATTCCCTTGTTCCAGCTACAAGGGCGTGTTCATTAGGGACAGAGATTCCCTGTTCATGAACATTTTCCTGATGGATGTCAGAATCCAATATTCTTGCTTCGTTCCTTTCTCTCCAGTCTGCTATTCGTCCATCAGTCATTTATTGCATGGAGGTGATTGGTCTGATATTTGCTTCCATGGACATCATTCCTTTTGCTCGTTCCATTTGAGACCTCTTCAACTATACTTTCTCAGTCAAGGGAATCCAGACCATTCAGATTTATCGCAGAGGATAGATCTAGATCCCCTAACAATAGTATCTCTCTTGTGGTGGATTTCTCAGGATCATCTATCTCAGGGATCTCGCTTCTGGAGACATCCTGAGTGATTATGTCTACAGGCAGCAAGCCTGTTAGGCTGGGGAGCAGTTTGGTGCTCTCTTAAAAGCTCAGGGCTTGTGGACTCAGGTGGAGTCTTCTCCTCCCATAAACATCTTGGAGTTGAGAGCAATCTTCATGCCTTGCAGCTTGTCCACAATTATAAATCACCTCAGTGGTTTACATCAACCACCAGGGAGGAACTTGGAGTTCCTTGGCCATGATGGAGATGACTCGAATTCTGCAGTGGGCAGAAGCTCACAGTTGTCTTCTATCTGCCTTCCACTTTCCAGAAGTGGACAATTGGGAGGTGGTTTTTCTAAGCAGACAGACTTTTCTTCCCGGGAGTGGGCTCTCCATCTAGAAGTGTTCTCCAGAATAACCCTCAGGTGGTAGGGTTCCGGAGTTGGATCTGATGGGGTCTCGTCAAAACGCTAAGCTTCCAGAGTACAGATTTAGGTCAAGAGATCCTTAGGTAGATATGATATATTCTCTGGTGGTTCCTTGGATTTTCAGTCTAACATTCCAGTTTTCCTCTGTTTGCTCTCCTTCCACGAGTCATTGTTCGTATATAACAGGAGATTGTCTGTGATCCCTTAGCTCCTGATTGGCCTTGCAGAATCTGGTTTACGGATCTGGGGGAGATGTCGTCTCTTCCTCCTTGGAGATTACCTCTGAGGAAGGACCTTCTAATTCAGGGTCCTATCATCGATCCGAATAGAGAATCTCTGAAGCTGACTTCTTGGAGTTTGAACGTCTAGTCCTATCTAGATGTGGTTTTTCTGAGGCGATCATTGATACTATGCCTCAGATTCGTAATCCTGTTACTCGCAGGGTTTACCATAAGGTATAGCGTAAATACCTTTTTGGTGCAAATTTAAAGGTTTCTCCTGGAGTCGGGTCAGGATTCCCCGAATTTTATCCTTTCTTCAGGATGGCCTGGAGAAGGGTTTGTCAGTCAGTACTCTAAAGGGTCAGATTTCTGTACTGTCCATTTTTTTTGCACAAACGTCTGGCAGGTTTTTTGTTTAGGACCTGGTCAAAATCAGGCCTGTGTTTAAGCCTGTTGTTCCTCCTTGGAGCCTCAACTTAGTTTTTAGAGTTTTTTGCAGCAGGCTCGGTTTGAGCCGATGCATGTTGTTGATATAACATTGTTATCTGGGAGGGTTTTGTTTCTCCTTGCTTTTTCTTCCGCTCGCAGAGTTTCTGAGCTTTCAGCTCTGCAGTGTGTTTACCTGTGCCTTAATTTCGTGAAAATAAGCCGGTCCTTTGTACTCAATTTGGGTTTTCTCCCTAAGGTGGTGTAGGATCGAAACTTTAATCTAGAAATTGTTGTTCCTTCTTTTTGTCCTAATCCTTCTTCTCTTACGGAACGTCTTTTGCATAACTTGGATGTTGTGCGTGCTCTAAAATTTTACCTTCAAGCTTCTAAAGGTTTTCGGCAATCTTCTGCCCTGTTTGTTGTTTTCTACTACTCTTTCCCTCTGGTTAAGAAGTATGATTCGTTTTGCTTATGAGACTGCTGGACAGCAGCCTCCTGAGCTCATTCCTCTAGGGCTATCTCCTCTTCTTGGTCTTTCATAGATGAAGCTTCTGTGGAACAGATTTGCAAAGCTGTAACACGGTCCTTTTTGCATATTTTTCCAAAAATCTATAAATTTGATACTTTTGCCTCGGTTGAGGCCTCTTTTGGGAGAAAGGTTATTCAAACCTTCTGTTTATGTCCTCCTGCCTTGTTCTCCCTCCCTGTTCATTCCGTGTACTCTAGCTTGGGTATTGGTTCCTACTAGTAATTGGAATGACGTTGTGGACTCTCCATGTCATAGGAAAGAAAACAAAATTTCTGCTTACCCGATACATTTCTTTCTTTCCGGACATGGAGAGTCCACGACCACGTCCTTTTTTTATTATAATTCGGCAGGTTTTTTGAGTAAACCTCAGGCACCTTTTTCACCCTTGTGTTTCTTCTTTTTCCATTTTCATTCGGCTGAATGACTGGGGGTTATGGGTAAGGGAAGTTACACACAACAGCTTTGCTGGGGTGCTCTTTGCCTACTCCTGCTGGCCAGGAGTTTAATATCCCACTAGTAATTGGAATGACGTCGTGGACTCTCCATGTCCGGAAAGAAATACATTTATCAGGTAAGCATAAATTTTGTTTGGCAAAATTGTCATGGAAACCTTATCCATTTTGGCACAAATGTAAACAAAACAAAAAAAATTACCACCACAAAGTCAGTTTGAAGGTACTGCCCCCGACCTAGATTGTTTTCTGTTAAGCAGCAGATTGAGCCTTTTCAGGAGGCCTGGTCATAGTCAGTACAGGATCCCTGGGTATTGAACATAGCACATCTCAGGGTTATCGAAAAGGCTTTCCACCACAGCCTACGAAAGGGAGGTTTTCTTTCCAAAGGCAGGGAAAATCCACAACTTCATTCATTACTGTTGGGAATATCAACACCTGGTCCCCAGGAGGAGGCAAAGACACCCCAGCCAAAGGCTAGCCATATCCCTCCCACTTCCCCTATCCCCCGAGTCATTCTTTGCCTTTCGTCACTAAAGGAGGATGGCAGAGAAAGTGTTAGAAGAAGATAGTCCTTTAATGGGTATTTTCCCTTTAAAGGAGGACTGGGGTGCTTGAAGTAACCATGTAAATCTCTCAGTGAGAGTAGTGGTGAATGTTAGAGCTAGATATGGCAGAGAATGTTCTCTGTAGATAATCAATCTATCAACCCCTGGGTAACCAGTGTTAACGAGTTACACTGTTTACACCTCACTCAGGTCATTGTCAGTGGAAGCAGAGAGACTGTCGCACCTTGAGATGCTGTGTCTGCTCCACAGCACTGATCCTGGGGTAAGTCCCTTTATTTTTTGCTTTATGGGAATGTGCCTAGTAAATATATCACTCCCCTAAGAGTAATGTCAAGGGCTATTTTAGTCACAGTGTGATGGCTGCTTATTCCCTAAGGGAACTGGGGACATTATTTCCTCTGTATTTGAAGTTTTGATAAAGAGCAGTTGGGGACATGTGCTGATTAGCTCCTTAGAATGGAGCACTCGTGAGGGTTTTTTTTTTTGCTCATAAGGGTGTTTTTTACAGATTGATGCAGGATGGCTTCTTTTTTTACTTATATGCGCTATGCAGCTGATATTCAGCTTTGCGCGCTCAGGCCAGTAGTGGGGGGGGGGGGGTCCTAGCTTACGCGCCACGTGACCAGCCGCATTTCCTCCTTGTTAGTGACTCTGGTTCTAGTTGCAGACTGCAGAGATCCTTGCTGTTCCGGGGAGTCTACTATTTTCTTCTGACCGGTCTGGATTACTGGGAGGTGGTGAGTACCCCAGCCTAGGTGCAGCAGGCTCGGTTTGAGCCGATGCATGTTGTTGATATAACATTGTTATCTGGGAGGGTTTTGTTTCTCCTTGCTTTTTCTTCCGCTCGCAGAGTTTCTGAGCTTTCAGCTCTGCAGTGTGTTTACCTGTGCCTTAATTTCGTGAAAATAAGCCGGTCCTTTGTACTCAATTTGGGTTTTCTCCCTAAGGTGGTGTAGGATCGAAACTTTAATCTAGAAATTGTTGTTCCTTCTTTTTGTCCTAATCCTTCTTCTCTTACGGAACGTCTTTTGCATAACTTGGATGTTGTGCGTGCTCTAAAATTTTACCTTCAAGCTTCTAAAGGTTTTCGGCAATCTTCTGCCCTGTTTGTTGTTTTCTACTACTCTTTCCCTCTGGTTAAGAAGTATGATTCGTTTTGCTTATGAGACTGCTGGACAGCAGCCTCCTGAGCTCATTCCTCTAGGGCTATCTCCTCTTCTTGGTCTTTCATAGATGAAGCTTCTGTGGAACAGATTTGCAAAGCTGTAACACGGTCCTTTTTGCATATTTTTCCAAAAATCTATAAATTTGATACTTTTGCCTCGGTTGAGGCCTCTTTTGGGAGAAAGGTTATTCAAACCTTCTGTTTATGTCCTCCTGCCTTGTTCTCCCTCCCTGTTCATTCCGTGTACTCTAGCTTGGGTATTGGTTCCTACTAGTAATTGGAATGACGTTGTGGACTCTCCATGTCATAGGAAAGAAAACAAAATTTCTGCTTACCCGATACATTTCTTTCTTTCCGGACATGGAGAGTCCACGACCACGTCCTTTTTTTATTATAATTCGGCAGGTTTTTTGAGTAAACCTCAGGCACCTTTTTCACCCTTGTGTTTCTTCTTTTTCCATTTTCATTCGGCTGAATGACTGGGGGTTATGGGTAAGGGAAGTTACACACAACAGCTTTGCTGGGGTGCTCTTTGCCTACTCCTGCTGGCCAGGAGTTTAATATCCCACTAGTAATTGGAATGACGTCGTGGACTCTCCATGTCCGGAAAGAAATACATTTATCAGGTAAGCATCAATTTTGTTTGGCAAAATTGTCATGGAAACCTTATCCATTTTGGCACAAATGTAAACAAAACAAAAAAAATTACCACCACAAAGTCAGTTTGAAGGTACTGCCCCCGACCTAGATTGTTTTCTGTTAAGCAGCAGATTGAGCCTTTTCAGGAGGCCTGGTCATAGTCAGTACAGGATCCCTGGGTATTGAACATAGCACATCTCAGGGTTATCGAAAAGGCTTTCCACCACAGCCTACGAAAGGGAGGTTTTCTTTCCAAAGGCAGGGAAAATCCACAACTTCATTCATTACTGTTGGGAATATCAACACCTGGTCCCCAGGAGGAGGCAAAGACACCCCAGCCAAAGGCTAGCCATATCCCTCCCACTTCCCCTATCCCCCGAGTCATTCTTTGCCTTTCGTCACTAAAGGAGGATGGCAGAGAAAGTGTTAGAAGAAGATAGTCCTTTAATGGGTATTTTCCCTTTAAAGGAGGACTGGGGTGCTTGAAGTAACCATGTAAATCTCTCAGTGAGAGTAGTGGTGAATGTTAGAGCTAGATATGGCAGAGAATGTTCTCTGTAGATAATCAATCTATCAACCCCTGGGTAACCAGTGTTAACGAGTTACACTGTTTACACCTCACTCAGGTCATTGTCAGTGGAAGCAGAGAGACTGTCGCACCTTGAGATGCTGTGTCTGCTCCACAGCACTGATCCTGGGGTAAGTCCCTTTATTTTTTGCTTTATGGGAATGTGCCTAGTAAATATATCACTCCCCTAAGAGTAATGTCAAGGGCTATTTTAGTCACAGTGTGATGGCTGCTTATTCCCTAAGGGAACTGGGGACATTATTTCCTCTGTATTTGAAGTTTTGATAAAGAGCAGTTGGGGACATGTGCTGATTAGCTCCTTAGAATGGAGCACTCGTGAGGGTTTTTTTTTTTGCTCATAAGGGTGTTTTTTACAGATTGATGCAGGATGGCTTCTTTTTTTACTTATATGCGCTATGCAGCTGATATTCAGCTTTGCGCGCTCAGGCCAGTAGTGGGGGGGGGGGGGGTCCTAGCTTACGCGCCACGTGACCAGCCGCATTTCCTCCTTGTTAGTGACTCTGGTTCTAGTTGCAGACTGCAGAGATCCTTGCTGTTCCGGGGAGTCTACTATTTTCTTCTGACCGGTCTGGATTACTGGGAGGTGGTGAGTACCCCAGCCTAGGTGTGGGTAGAGGTACCTCTCTGCCTCAGTAGAATTTTTCAACTTTTTCATTGAGAACCATTACTTCACTATGGAGGACTATGATGTTAACACTTCTGAGGGTTCTACTCCTGCTATAGCAATATCCAATGCTTGTCTATATTGTGAGGAGACCATGGTTTGTCCACCTGCGCAATTTTGTCAATCTGCTTAGGTGTCATTTTAAAAGCTAGAAAGGGGGGTAGAACAGTTAATCCCTCTAATAAGTTTATCCCCTCTGAGCCTTCCACCTCTCATGACTCTATTGTTCAGGAGATGCCCACACTCACTCCACAATCCCGATTTAAACCTTCTTCACAAGCAGTTTCCCCATGGCATGCTTATCCCTCCAGTTGGAGGTGACTTTTTTCCAGCAGATTTTACTTCTCAGTTACAATCTGCTGTATCTGCGGCCTTTAATGTATTGCCTATCTCCGATAAATGTAAGAGAAACATAGTTCTACTTATTTGGGGGATACGCCTTCTCTTCAGTCTGAATTAGCTAGTCTGCATCACCTTTCTGAGGATGAATTAACCTCGGTCGCATCCAAAGTTGAACTTTTGGAGTCAGAGGTTTCAAAAGTTAAACCTCCTGTCTCAGAGGAACCTAACTTCAGATTTAAAATTGAACATCGCCGTTTTCTTTTGAAGGAGATTTTATCTACTCTGGAGGTTCCAGAACCAAGCTTCCTGAGGAACCTAAGATTCCTAAGTTAGATAGATGAAGACAAGAAGGTTCTGGAGACCTTTCCAGTTCCTGTCCGCATTGCGAGCATTTTTGCGAATGAATAGGAAAGGATTGGAACTTTTTTCTCTCCTTCAACTTTTAAGAAATTATTTACAGTTCCTGATTCTCATCTGGAAATGTGGAACTCCATTCCTAAGGTGGATGGCACCATTTCCACTACTATCCCTCTAGAAGATAGGGACCCTATGGATAAGAAATCGGAAAGCTTTTTGAGAAGATTGTTTCAACATATGGGTTTCCTTTTTCAACCGACAGCAACTGTAGCCGCTGTTGCAGGTGCAGCCACTTATTGGTGAGACTCTCTGTTAATTGAAGTGGAATCCCCTCTTGAGGATATCCAGGATAGGATCAAGGCTTTAAGGATAGCCAACTCCTTTATCTGTGATGCTAACATGCAGATTGTTCGTTTGAATGCCAAAGCTTCAGGTTTTGCGGTCCTGGCTCACAGGGCCCTCTGGTTGAAATCCTGGTCAGCTGATATGGTCTCAAAGTCAATACTCCTTTCCCTACAATTCAAGGGGAAGGTTATATTTGGACCAGGTCTGGACTCCATCATCTTCACTGTTACAAGGGGAAAAGGTTCATTCCTTCCCCAGGATAAGAAGGTTAGACCTAAGGTGCATCAGTCCTCTAATTTTTGTTCCCTTCATTCAGACAAGACCCAGAAAACTCAATCATCCTATAAGCCTGAACAGTCCAAGGGTACTTGGAAGCCTAACCAGACTTGGAACAAATCCATGCAGACCAAGAAGCCCGCAGACTACAAATCTGCATGAAGGGGCGACCCCCGATCTGGGATCGGATCGAGTAGGAGGCAGGCTGTCCTTTTTCTCAGAGGCTTGGGTTTATATGTTCAGGATCTTTGGGTGTTAGACGTCGTATCTCAGGGATACAAAATAGGGTTCAAATCTTGTCCTCCAAGGGGCAGATTTCTTCTATCAAGACTGTCTTCAAGAACAGAGAAGATGGCAGCTTTCTTAGATTGTGTTCGAGTGTCACAGCTGCTGATAATCAGAATTGTTCTGGAATCTGCTGACAAAAAGGATGTGTTGTGACCAAAGAACAGCAGGCTTCTGTTTGTCTGCAAATCTCCAGTCTGAATAGCGGAGGCGTCCAGGTGCACACTGAATCTGTAGGCAGACTTCCAGGTAGTGCTGCAGGAAGCAGCTGAACAAAACAGAAAGTGGCTCAATTGAAACCAGGGGAGGTTCCTCAATAACAAGCAATGAGCAAAGGAGCTAGGATGCTTATAAAGGAACACAACAGGCATAATTAAAGGGACAGGCTGTAAAGAGATACTGATAATATGACAGGTCCCCCACACAAGGAAAAGCTCCAGGTTTTATGTCCAGGAGACGATTCAGAAAGAGGGTCGCTCAGGATGTCTCCGATGAAAAAGCGAGACCAAACGAGGGGCAGAAATGTTAGTGGCAGGCTCCCAAGAATCCTCCTCATGCGAATACCCCTCCCAATGGACTAAATACTGAAGTACACCCCGAAACACTCTAGAATCCAGAATTTCAGAGACCTCATACTCCTCTTCGTCAGATAGGGACTGAACTGAATCCGGAATGGATGATGGAACAGATCGGACAAAAGTATAAGGTTTAATCATGGCAACGTGGAATGAAGGGTGTATGCGATACCTTTCTGGTAACCGTAGTATAACAGCGTTGGAGATAATGATTTTTTCTATGGGAAATGGCCCTATATACAACTGGTTGAATTTGGCTTTCGTAGCTGGTATTCGTATGTGACGGGTGGATAACCAGACCAAATCCCCGACCTTGTAATCCGGAGCTGGTCACCGGCGTAAATTGTAGTAGTGTTGATGGCGGGATTGAGCCCGGGTGATATTATCCTGTAATAATTTAAAATTTTGAGCGATGGAATTAACTAAGTCGTTAACAGTAGGACATTGAGCATGCATATTGGGTAGGAGATCATAAGTAGGATGAAATCCATAATTGGCGAAGTTTGGTTGATGCGTTCACATTGGCCATTCGTTTGCGGATGATATGATGTTGTAAGTTTCCTTGTGATATTCAATTTGTCACATAAGGATTGCCAAAATTTAGATGTGAATTGGCTACCACGGTCTGTGAGAATACTTGTTGGTAGTCCATGTAATTTTACAATGTGTGATAAAAAAGAAATGTGCCATCTTAGTAAATAAATTGATAACTACTAAAATTGTAGTATAAGTCTTTGATTTAGGCAACTCTACTATGAATCCATAGCGACTTCTTTCCATGGTCGATCGGGTATCGGTAATGACATTAAATATCCATAAGGGTTTTTATGATCCTTTTTGTTTTGAACACATAAAGCACAAGTTTTAACGTAATCCTCTATTGAGCTCCACATCTTAGGCCACCAAAATTTCCTTTTATTCAAATCATATGTATTTTGTATTCCAGGATGTCCATTAAGGACTGAGTCATGGTTTTGTTGTAGAATTACCTTTTGTAAAGTTGGTGGTATATACAAGAGATTCTCAAAATAATATAAACCATCTGGATGTTTTATGAGATTATATTTATTTGTATTAACATCCCTGCTTTGAGCATCCTTTAATTCTTGTGTAAAAGGTTGTATGCAGGAGATGAAATTTCCTGGAGATAGAACAGTTTTCTGTGGTTCAATATGGTTAGGGGGTGTTCTCTGTCTTGACAGAGCATCTGCTTTCCCGTTACGTGATCCAGGTCTGTATTGTATATGGAAGTTAAACCTAGAGAAATACAGACTCCATCTGAGTTGTCTTGATGACAACGTGCGGTTAGTCTGCAAATACTCTAGGTTCTTGTAGTTAGTATATACAAGAATTGGTATATCTGTACCCTCCAACAAGTGCCTCCAATGTTCGAAAGCTGATTTGATCGATAGGAGTTCTTTTTCCCCTATTGAATAGTTAATTTCTGGAGGTGTTAAAGATCGTGAGTAATAAGCAACCGGATGAACGGGTTCTGTTAAACTTGTCCTTTGAGATAGGATGGCACCTATTGCATACTCCGATGCATCAACTTCTAGGATGTACTGTTTTGTAGGATCTGGGAAATGAAGTATTGGTGCAGTTGTGAAACATTCTTTTAGTAAATTGAATGCTTGTTGTGCATTCAGAGTCCAAACAAAAGGTGTCCCTTTTCCTGTAAGCCTTGTGAGAGGTTTCACTATAGAAGAAAAAATTTTAATAAATTTTCGATAAAAATTTGAAAATCCTTAGAAACTTTGAAGTTCTTTTACATTGGTTGGTTGCGGCCAATTTGTAATGGAGGATATCTTAGTATCTTCCATATTGATACCATCTGCTGTAATTCTGTAACCAAGGAATGATATATCTTGGGTATGAAATGTACATTTTTCTGGTTTTGCATAGAGATGATTCTCTCTTAATCTGGTTAGTACTGTAGTTACATGTTTTATGTGTTCTTGCAAGGATTCTGAGTAAATTAGGATGTCTTCCAAGTAGATGATTACACAAACATCGAGTAAATCACGGAAAACCTCATTAATAAAATGTTGAAAGGTTGCTGGGGCGTTGCAGAGGCCGAATGGCATCACAGTGTACTCGTACAAACCATATCTGGTACGGAACGCTGTGAGCCATTCGTCCCCTTTCCTTATGCGGATTAAGTTATATGCGCCCCTCAAATCTAGTTTAGTATAAATAGATGCCTTACCCAACCTTTCAATTAATTCAGTTATCAAAGGTAATGGGTATCTATTTTTAATTGTAATCTTATTGAGCTGTCGGTAATCAACAATTGGTCTAAGTGTTCCATCTTTATTGCGCACGAAAAACATTCCAGCAGCTGCTGGCAAAGTGGAAGCTCTTATAAAGCCCTTTTTTAGATTCTCATCTAGATATTGTTTTAAGTGCTGTAGCTCAGGCTGAGATAGTGGATAAATGTGACCAAAAGGTATTGGTGACCCAGGAAGGAGATGTATTGGACAATCGTAAGTCCTATGCGGTGGTAAAGTCTCCGCCTCCTTTTTATCAAATACATCCTGAAATTGGGAATAGATTTCCGGTACTGGGTGTTGTAATTTTCCAACTTGATTCTTTGTTGTGGTCAGATTATTTATATGTGAGTATATTTGTTTTGGTAAACAATGTTGCTTACAATAATGAGATTGGAATTGTGTACTAAGTGTTTGCCAATCAATGCTAGGTTGGTGTTGTTGTAACCAAGGTAAGCCTAAGATTAATGGAAATAGAGGTGATGGTGTTACGTCGAATGAAATATGTTCTTTATGTGCCCCATGTGTAACCATAATAATAAGTGTTGTTTGATGTGTGATTGGACCGTTAGAAATTTGACTACCATCAAAAACACGTAACACGTATGATTTTTGTTTTTTCTTTAATGCTATTTCATTCCTATACACCACATCTAAATCAATAAAGTTACTTGAAGCACCGGAATCAACGAGTGCCTTCAACATAATCTCTTTTGAGCCCCACTGTAAGGAAACAAGTAAATGACAGTAAGATGGTTTATCAAAACTTATGTCAGAAGTACTACTGAAGTTATAGTTCTTACCTCTTTTTATCTTGGTAAGGTTAGGGCAGTCTTTTACTTCATGTTCTTTAGATGCGCAATAAAGACAGAGGTTATTTTCCCTTCTCCTCTTTTTCTCTTCAGGGCTTAAAGGTCCCCTGATTACACCAATTTCCATTGGTTCTTCTGTAACTTTATAAGGTTGATAGGATTTCCTTATTATTGGATCTGATTTATATCTTTCCTTCTTTCGTTCCCTTAAACGCCTGTCAATATTAATTGACAAAGACGTTAAATTATCCAGACTTTCTGGTATGTCTATTCTAGATAGCTCATTTTTCAGGGCTTCTGATAATCCTAGTCTAAATTGGTTTCTAAGTGAGATGTCATTCCACTGCGAATCTTTTGAAACCCTTTTAAATTCGGCTATATAGTCCTCTACAGGCCTCTTTCCCTGTTTAAGAGCTCTCATTGAATTTTCTGATGTGAGTTGTTTGCACGGATCATCATTCAATAAAGCCATGGCGTGGTAAAAAGCTTTTAAGTTATCTAATATGGGGTCATTTTGCTCAAAATAAGAGTTGGCCCAGGTTCTAGGCTCTGCTCTGAGATAAGAAATAACTGTCAATACTCTTTGTTTGTCAGTAGTGTATGTTTTTGGTCTTAAAGTGAATAAAAGGTAACATGCATTCTTAAAGTCACGGAACTGACTTCTATCGCCAGAAAATTTTTCTGGAGGTGATACAATAGGCTCATTTGTTGAATCTATAGTAACCTGTTTAGGAGCTGCAGTATCTTTTATAATGTCTCGTAATGTCTGATTTTCTAATTGCAACTCTCTTAAACCTTGAGAAAGTTGATCTACTCTCTGTGAGAGATTGTATATGTGTGGGCAAATCTGCTTGATCCATTTTCAGGCTTGTTATTCTGTCACAGCTGCTGATAATCAGAATTGTTCTGGAATCTGCTGACAAAAAGGATGTGTTGTGACCAAAGAACAGCAGGCTTCTGTTTGTCTGCAAAGCTCCAGTCTGAATAGGGGAGGCGTCCAGGTGCACACTGAATCTGTAGGCAGACTTCCAGGTAGTGCTGCAGGAAGCAGCTGAACAAAACAGAAAGTGGCTCAATTGAAACCAGGGGAGGTTCCTCAATAACAAGCAATGAGCAAAGGAGCTAGGATGCTTATAAAGGAACACAACAGGCATAATTAAAGGAACAGGCTGTAAAGAGATACTGATATTATGACATCGAGACCTTTGTTCCCTGGGAGTAATCGTCCCGGTTCCCGCTTCCGAACGGGGTCTAGGGTTTTACTCAAACCTCTTTATGGTTCCCAAAAAGGAGGAGACTTGTTGACCTATTCTGGACTTGAAATGTCTAAACAAGTTTCTTAGAGTTTCCTCCTTCAAATTGGAGACTATCAGGTCCATCCTTTCCTTGATTCAGGAAGGACAGTTCATGACTACAATCGATTTAAAGGATGCTTACCTTCATGTTCCGATCCACAAGGATAATTTTCAGTACCTGCGGTTTGCATTGTGGACCAGCATTTCCAGTTCATAGCCCTACCATTTGGCTTAGCTACTGTTCCCAGAATATTTATGAAATTTCTGGGAGCCCTCCTAGCAGTGACCAGATCCAAGGGTATCACAGTGGCTTCTTATCTGGACGATATCTTGATTCAAGCTGCATCTTTTCCTTTAGCAAGATATCCGATGGAGTCTCTTCTGTGTCTCCTTCAGATACATGGATGGAAGATAAATCTGGAAAAGAGTTCCCTGGTTCCCAGTACCAGGGTTGGTTTTCTAGGAACTATAATAGATTCAGTCTCTATGAAGATCTTTCTGACAGATCAGAGATGTTCCAAGCTGGTGTCGGCTTGTCGATCCATTCACAACACCCTAAACCCTTCAGTGGCTCAGTGTATGGAAGTGATTGGTCTCATGGTGTCTTCCATAGACATTATTCCTTTTGATTGCTTCCATCTTCGACCTCTACAATTAGGCATGCTGAGACAATGGAACGGAGATCACTCAAGCCTGTCTTAACAGATTGTTCTAGACAAACTAACGAGAGACTCTCTCTCTTGGTGACTTTGTCAAGATCACCTGTCTCTAGGCACGTGCTTCTTCAGACCATCCTAGGAGATTGTGACTACGGATGCCAGCCTTTCGGTTCGGGAACAGTATGGGGTCCCAGGAAATCTCAGGGGACTTGGTCCCGAGAAGAATCATCTCTTTCAATCAACATCTTGGAACTTCAAGCCATTTTCAATGCCCTGAGGTCTTGGCCAAAACTGGGTTCTGCTCGGTATATTAGATACAAATCAGACAAAATAACTTCTGTCGCTTACATAGATCATCAAGGAGGAACAAGAAGCTCCCTAGCAATGATGAAAGTGTCTTGAATCCTGCAATGGGCGGAATCCCATAATTGTCTTCTTTCCGTGATCCACATCCCGAGAGTGGACAACTGGGAAGCAGATTTCCTCAGCAGACAGTCTTTTCACCCGGGGGAGTGGTCACTACACCCCAAGGTGTTCTCTGAGATAACTCTCAAATGGGGGTTTCAGGAGATCAACCTCATTGCTTCGCGTCTCAATACCAAGCTACCTAGGTAAGGGTCGAGATCGAGGGATTCTCAGGCGGAGTTGGTGGATGCGTTCGCGGTTCCATGAAGGTTCTAGCTCATATATCTTTTTCCTCCATTGGCTGTCTTACTTCGTGTCATTGCTCGCATCAAGCAGGAGCTAGCTCCGGTAATTCTGATGGCGCCATCTTGGCCACGAAGAACATGGTTCATAGTTCTGGTGAGGATGTCCTCCTCCCCTCCATGGAGATTGTCGCTCTGGGCTTATCTTCTAATGCAGGGACCATTCCTGCATCAAAACCTAGATTCTCTGAGACTGACTGCGTGGAGATTGAACGCCTAGTCTTATCCAAAAGAGGTTTCTCTGAGAGAGTCATAGATACTCTGATACAGACTTGTAAGCCTGTTACCTACCTACTTTGGTGTGGTTAAAACGGTTTTCCCTGGCACAAAGTGAGAATTGCTCGAATTCTGTCTTTTCTTTAGGATGGTTTGGAAAAGGGCCTGTTGGCTAGTTCTCTGAAGGGTCAGATTTCTGTTCTGTCTGTTCTACTGCACAAGAGATTACACGTATTATTGCTGGTTACAAAGGTTTGTAGGTGAATCGTAAAATGTGGATTAACCTGTTTCAATTCAGCACAATATTGGAACTTTGTTGCTTTTTTGGCATATGGCATGGACTTTTAAGTTTTTATATTTTGAATGTATCAAGTAGGTTTGAATGTATTAAGAATTTTCTATGTATATGTTATTAGTTAAACACTGTCTTTTTTAATCAGTCAGGATACTACACATATTTAGCTGCAAAGTATTGCAGCGCAGCTGTCTTTTTTCTTTAATATAATTGAATAGTTTGAATTAGAGTTTCTGCTTGCAAATACAGGGAGTGCAGAATTATTAGGCAAATGAGTATTTTGACCACATCATCCTCTTTATGCATGTTGTCTTACTCCAAGCTGTATAGGCTCGAAAGCCTACTACCAATTAAGCATATTAGGTGATGTGCATCTCTGTAATGAGAAGGGGTGTGGTCTAATGACATCAACACCCTATATCAGGTGTGCATAATTATTAGGCAACTTCCTTTCCTTTGGCAAAATGGGTCAAAAGAAGGACTTGACAGGCTCAGAAAAGTCAAAAATAGTGAGATATCTTGCAGAGGGATGCAGCACTCTTAAAATTGCAAAGTTTCTGAAGCGTGATCATCGAACAATCAAGCGTTTCATTCAAAATAGTCAACAGGGTCGCAAGAAGCGTGTGGAAAAACCAAGGCGCAAAATAACTGCCCATGAACTGAGAAAAGTCAAGCGTGCAGCTGCCAAGATGCCACTTGCCACCAGTTTGGCCATATTTCAGAGCTGCAACATCACTGGAGTGCCCAAAAGCACAAGGTGTGCAATACTCAGAGACATGGCCAAGGTAAGAAAGGCTGAAAGACGAC